>NC_081543.1:4905314-4921868 GCF_901000735.1 Corylus avellana
ATTACTAAATGGTAATTCGAAAACTGAAAAAAATAAAATAAAAATAAAAATTTGTATTTAAATTTTTTTTAAAAAAAAAATCGAAAACTTTAGTAACGTGTTAAAGTTGACATGCTACTAAATAACGTGTCAACTTTGACACGTTACTAAATGGTAACATGTCAAATTTGACACGTTACTAACGGGCATTGCTTCCCTCTATTTTTCATTTTCTTTCTTCAATTCTTTCTTCTTTTTAATTCCTTCATGCCGCACTTTTTCTTTCTTCTTTTCTTTTTCTCTCTTTTGCTCTCACGCCCAGTATACCCCATGGCATCTCCCTCTAGTCTCAAATGGGAAGAAGAAAAAGACAAGGAGAAGAGAAAAAGAAGAGAAGATAAGAAGAAAATGAAAAAGAGAAGAAAAATTTTTATTTGGGTGTTTGAAATTTTTCTGGGTCTGATTTTCTGGTTGGTTTGGTTTGATTTTCAAGTTGAATCCACTTGGGGAATGGACATCGTATACTAATGGGTAATTTTTTTGATTTTTATGGTTAATTTTTCTGATCCTTTTATCTCTTTCAAATTAATTAATTATTTGCAAGTTGTTTAGTTTCTTTTCTTAATTACATGAGTATTGTTGACCCATGACACTATAGAGGAGTAAGGCAGAGACCGTGGGAAAAATGGGCAGCCGAGATTCGAGACCCACAGAAAGCAGCAAGAGTTTGGCTTGGGATCATAGTAAAGGCTTTGAAATTCTTTTTAATGAAAAAACACAAAACTTGCATTCCTAAGAGCACTACTCGTCCAAATTTCGGAAATAAATTTGAAAAAAAAAATTACTAGTTTTCTAAACTTTAGTAACATGTCAATTTGAGACGTTACTAAAGTTTAGTAACGTCTCACTTGATTGACGCGTTACTAAACTTTAGTAACGTAAATTGACACGTTACTAAATAGTAACGTGTCAAAAGTTGACACGTTTAGTAACACCTAAATTAGTAGCACACCGCACACGTTACTAACTAATTTTCTGTTGGTTGGAAGATTAGGATATGTAGAAGATTCTTGCTACCCATCCAGTGTTTTGAATTTGTGGCTAACGTGCAGCCAAAGAAGAATTTAGTCACTAACATGACACTCTTCTTCAAGCAAAATTCTCCTATAATGAGAGAATTTTCAAATATGGTCAGTCAATTCTCTTCCTTCTGTCAATTCAGAGGCTCTTCTTTCTAATATGGGTAACTGTGAAATCTATCAGAACAATCTTCTCAATTCTGAAATTGCATAGAAACCTTTTCACTTGCTACTGTGCCAAGCGGAGTATGACAAATTATCACCAATTACGACATGGTTCTTCTTGGTATTAAATTTGGAGTTTAGTTCAAGTGTGGGAGGTGATACGGGGCTGCGCGGGTTTTTACCTTTCCCTTTGCAGCCATGTGGCTATATATGGATAGTGATACACCTAAAATCCACCTATTAGGGCTTGGGTTAATCACTATTGACATGTTACTAATGTGTCGTTACTAATGTGCTGTTACTAATCAAAAAAGATAAATTTAATCACTTATAAGTGATTAAATTTATCTTTTTTTATAAGCTTAAGCTTTTGGAATGAGTAGTAATTTGATATGGTATCAGAGACAAAAGTCCTGAGTTCGAACATTGACTCCATCAAATCACCCCCTTTTAAATTAAATATTCCATAAATGACTCAAATCTTAATAACAAAGCTAAGAGCCTGTTTTGAATTGCGTTTGAAAAATAGAGCTTTGAAATCAAAAAGAGCTTTTGAGCAAAAACTTCATTTTTAAGTTTTTGCCAAAAGTGTTTTTTGGCCATTTTTAAGCTTTTTGAACCATTAAAAGCGTTTTTTTTTTTTTTTACCAAAAAAGTACTTTTTTCTTCAAACGGACTTTTTGAATGTTAAAAGCATTTTTAGGCTCCTCAAACGCAATCTCAAACATGCCCTAAGTCAATAGTCTATTTATAAACTTATGTGGGTCTTACACAATTAAATTTAATTATAGATTCACCCATTTATTGTACGGAGATTGGTAAAAAATGGAATGGAGAATGATTTTTATCATTTCTCGTAATTTAGACCGGAGAAAAAGACATTGCAAACATATCTAAAGAGTAATGCTACACATCACCTTTATGTCCTTCTTATGCCCCCTTAAAATTAAGGTAACTTTTAAATAATTATTAAATTTGTGATTGATCATTATTGAATTTTGTTTTAATGGTGATTTTAAAAGTAAAGTCAATTTTGGAAAGACACAAGAAAGATACAGGAATAACATTTAGAATTACTCAAATGAAAAAAAAAAAAAAAAAAATCAGGTGACCCATAGCCACGCCGTGGGTCTGGACTCGATCACCCACGGGCCACGGCCACGCCGTGGGGTCTGGACTCGCCCACGGCTTGACCAAACCCAGCTGTGAGTTTCGACCGAATCACTTGAGGGTCACTAATATAATTTTTACTGTTTTTATTTTATTTTTTATTTTTAGTATATTAAACGGGGACATTTTGTGTTTTTTTAACCCTAAAAAAAAAAAAAAAAAAAGGTAGCATTAAAGGGGGCTAATTCTTGGGATACGGACATAAGAAAAATTAAAATTTTAAGGTTATAATTACAAAAAGGGTAAAGTCTACGTACCATTTAAATTACCACACAATTAACAATGTCTCTTTAAATTATTAAAGCATTGTTAATGTCCTCCCAAGACTAGCAATAAGAAAAAAAAAAAAATTCTTATAAATTTCTCAATAAGACAAAAATACCCCTATAAGTAAAAAAAAAAAAAAAATTGACTTTTTTTAAAAACGAAAATTTTTATTAAAAAAAAATTTTAAAACGATTTTTTTTTTCATTTTTTTATTTTTTTTAAATGGAAATTTTTATTAAAAACAAAAACGATTTTTTTATTTAGTTTTAAAAAACGAAAAAAAAAAAATTTTAAACGAAAATTTTTATTTTTAGAAAACGTAAATTTTTTTTTTTTAAAAAAAAAATTATAAAACAAAAACTTCAAAAAAAAAAACGAAAACTTTCAATTTTTTTTAATTTTTTTCTTATTAAGGATAATTTCGTTATTGGTTGACAATTTTTGATAATTTAAAGAGAATATTATCATAATTAAAGTTTAAAATGAACATTATCACTTAGATGATAGTACGAGAGATTCCCCTACAAAAACCTTATGCTTAAGGGGTGTAAGTGAAGCCAATAATAATAATAATAATAAATTGGCATGTTTGTGGGCCGCCAAACATGACTTTCGTTTTGGGAATCACATCCGTACGTAGAGAACAGAGTCAGAAACATAGATGCTCATAGAATCTCTTTGCAGGAAAAAAAGAAAAAAAAGGAGGAGTTTCGGGCTTATTCCATGCCCGCTCTTGAACGGAACCAGAATGTTTATTGAAGGGGCTATATATAATTTTTTAAATACAATATATATATATATATATATATATATATATATATATATATTTTAACAATTGATTCATAGCTAAAATTTTAAATATTTATATAAAAACATGCTTTATATAAATTATAAAATGTATTTAGTATATAAGATAATTAAATAAATATATTATAAAAAAAATTAATTACTATTAGTACAAATTTGTTTCAACAAAGTGCATATAAGATAGTAGCAAAGAGGATAATTGCAATTTTAAAGATGTATAATTGTCTAAAAAATTCTTAAAAAAATTGATGGTATCTAGGCGAATAAATATGTTGCATTACAAAATTAGTTTTAATGAAAAGAATTATAAAATATATGCAACAAAGATGAATCACATCTCAAAAAGAAAATTTTTATCTCAAACAAAAGTGTCTCATTCAAGCAAAATATAGATTTCATTAAACCAGGCCTCATGAAACAAAGATCACTACTTCGAATCCCCCTTCCTTCTTCTTGTGCGGAAATGTCAAAAAAATAAAAATAAAACATAAGAAGAAAACTACTACTAATATATTAATTTAACGTCAATGAGTAATTTTAAAAATCTTTTTTGTATCACTTTAAAAATGATGTGACTTTTAAAATTACTATTTAATAAATATTCAATAATAATCAGTCATAAGTCAATTGATAATTTTAAGAGTTACATCATTCTTAGAGTGATACAAGAGAGACTTGTAGCATTACTCAACGTCAAGTAACTACCACCCTTGGAGCCAAGTAACTGCCATTCTTGATGCCCATGATTGGGGGACAAAGGAGGGATGGCCAAGATTGATCATTGTCATAATAGCAATAATATAGTATCGAATTCCATTCTAAAAAAAACAACAACAACAACAATAATAGTACTATCCAATTCCATTATTTCATAGAATTAAACCTTCCATTATTCATATAAACCAACAAACCCTGACAAACATCTAATAATTCTTTGTGAAAATGTTACCCAATAGTTCAGAAAAAAAAGAAAACATTACCCAATAGAGCTATATGTCTTAGGCAGAGAATTGGTTGTGATGAAATAAATGATGGAAAAAAGAATCAAAGGGGTGGTGATCCGTTTCGGACGGGTGAAGGTGGGGCCGATATACCTTCTCGTAGGCTCCGGAAGGAAACTATTTTCTTACCAGTAATTATGTTCAGACCTTCAAAGCTGCCTTGTAATCTTGGTACTGTCTTCGTCAAGCCATCAAGGGATAAACTCTTCCGACCACCTTTGAGGACAAAGAAAGATCATATATAGCTCGTGAGAAATGATGTTGATATATATAATTATAATCAGAAAGAAAAAAAGGGGAGAAATGTTACCATAAGGAAGAGATGCAGAAGTTGGTGGAATATGTATTCCACCCACAAGAAGGAATATTGCTACCACTGTTGCCATCACCTTCGCCGGAAAACAACTCATCCTGTAAACCGGAAAACGCAAAGCTTGTAGAGTCTTCTCAGATGGAGAGATCCGGACTAGGGGTGCAAAGGCGGTTACGGTTAGCGGTTAGTGGCAATAACCGCTAACCGTAACCGCCCTAGCGGTTAGTAAATTTCACTAACCGCAACCGCTAACCGCCTAGCGGTTAACGGTTAGCGGTTAGTGGCCGGTTAGCGGTTAGTGAAATAGATAACCGCCCGCTAACCGCTTTTTTTAAAATTGGCTTCTTTTTTTGGGCTTTTTTTTACCCTCATTTTTTTTTCTTGTATTTTTAATATCTTCTTGGGCCCAATTGCTATAAATATTTGAATTGTCATTGGATCATATGATTAAGTGTTGATCTTATAAACTTACAAACAAACAAAAATACTTCAATTGTAGTTATAAGTAACACATTGTTTAATCCAATGTCAATTACTTAATTTGATATTATATGAATCACATTGTCATTGTCATTGTACATGAATAATTGATTAAGTATTGTAATTGTAATTGGATCATATAGTTAAATATTTATCTTATACATTTATATTATTCAATATGCATATAATATAACTATAAGCAATTATATATATATATATATATAATTCAAAATTGTTCAAAATTGTTAATTTTCTTCTTTTTTTTTCTTTCAAAAAATGGTTAAATTTCTTTTTCTAAAAAATGTTCAAAAAATACATTAATACTTCAATTGTGATTATAAGTAACACATTGTTGAATCTAATGTCAATTACTTAATTTGATATTATATAATCATATAGTCTCATTAAATTATATCATATGATTCATATGATTAATTATTTAAATTCTTATCATATTTACTTATAATCTTTTTTCTTTGAATTGAACTTAATATCTAATGGTAAATGGTAATGTTCAAACTCCTAAATCCTAAATTCCTAAAGTATCTAATAATGCTTTAATTAAATTGTAGACTTGTAGTTATAAGTAACATATTGTTTAATTCAATTGAATCAATTGTGATTATCATTGTACATGAATCATATGATTAACTTGTAGACTTATGACTTATGAGTTATGTCATATTATATATGTATTATTTATTATTATATAATCATATGATTTAATGATCAAGTCATCATGTGATATAATCATATCAATTATAGTGATAATATATAAATTACTAAAATTATAATGATAATACATTAATACTTAAATTATGTTTATAAGTAACACATTGGTCATTGTTTAATCCAATGTCAATTACTTAATTTGATATTATACGAATCATATCATCATTGTACATTAATAATATGATTCACTTGAAGTCTTGAATAAAGTATTTGAATTGTCATTGAATCATATGATTAACTATTGATATTATACATTTATATTATTCATATACATATGTAGACTTATATAGACTTATAGGTTTATAACATACATTGGAAATAAGTCTCTAGATATTTAATTGTTGTATTAGTATGAATTAGTATACTTATGAGTTATGTCATATTATATATGTATAATTTGTTATTATATAATCAAATGATTTAATAATCAATCTCATGTGATATAATCATATAAATTATAGTGATAATATATTAATACTCAAATTGTGATTTAATTATTTTTTAAAAAAAATTGTGATTTAATGATCAAGTGATTATATGATATAATCATATAAATTATAGTGATAATATATTAATACTCAAATTGTGATTTAATTATTTTTAAAAAAAATTGTGATTTAATGATCAAGTGATTATGTTATATGTATAATTATAAAAATATATTATATAAAAAGGCGGTTAGCGGTTAGCGGTTACGGTTAGTAGACCCAATAACCGCTAACCGCTAACCGCTAGGCGGTTATGGCGGTTAGGCGGTTAGCGGTTAATGCGGTTAAACGGTTAGGCGGTTAGGCGGTTGGCGGTTATAGCGGTTAGCGGTTAGCGGGCGGTTAAAAACCGCCCGCCTTTGCACCCCTAATCCGGACTCCTGTTCTTATAAATATTATTTTGAGGCCATGGTTTGGTAGAAGAAGAAAAAGCCATGGTTTAAAATTCTACAAGCTTGACTTTGAGGGTACACTTCTTTTGACTTTTGTTGATGGTAGTGCTGGTACCACTTGGGGACGCGCATCGACTACAAGTCTACAACAATTTTATAAAAATAGAAAATTATATATTTTTTATTTTACAATAGATCTCATAAATAATTAATATGTTGTGAGTGTACTCGTGAGTGTTATGTCTTACATTGAAAAAATATAAAAAAAAAAAAAGAGTGCTTAATATACCTAAGTGGACCTTAACCCATTAACTTAGACTTTTGAGTTAGAATTGTATTCAATTATCTATATTAATGTACTGTGAGTAAAAACTCTATAACTACTTTATCTATCCGCAACTCTTGACATGAGGTACTCTTAAAAATGTAAAAAGACTTACAAATGAGGAAGAAATTGGTGTGAGTGCTCTTGTAAGTATTGTGTCCCACATTGAGAAAATATATATAAAAAAAAAAAAAAAATGTTTAATATACCAAACCATAAATAAAATAGGTCAGGGAGGTGGGTCTTTATGATAAAAGCATGCAGTTGTTTGGTTCTTGACAGGGATTGGTAAAATCTTGGAGAGTTTTTTTTTTGATTTTTTGACATGAAATCTTGGAGAGTTTTAAGTTGAGAAAATGGTAGTGAAAGAACATTGAAATTGGATCATTAATTATTCGCTATATAAGCTATGATAATTCCACCAGGAAGTCCAATTGGGGGAGAAGAATTAGCTCTCACAGAGAAATTCACGGCAGCTATTGTGCATCTTCGCAAGGCCCATGACCACCGTGGGTTTTCGATAGGCCCACTACTGCCGTGGGTCACCAGACCTACTGCAGCGAACCCGCAGTCATCGTGGGTCTTTGTAAGACCCATTGCTTTTTCTTTTTTTTCTTCATAATTTTAGGATTATTTTTGTCTTATTGAAAACAAAAATTTAAGGGAATTTTTGTCTTTTTATGAACAAAAAGAATTTAATGCAGATTTTGGTTGTTTGAGGGAACATTAATGCAAGCTTTAATTCGAAAGATATTGCAAATTTAGTGTTAATTTGAGAAGTATTGTAGACTTTTTCTGATTTTTTAACTTGTTTTTTAACTTTTTTTTGCTTTTTTTTTTTTCTTCGCAAGCAAATATGTTTATTAAATATAATTGTATATGGGTTAGTGGAAGCTTAAAGTCTTTTTTATGACTTTTTAACTTTCATAACTTTAGACTATAATTTTTTAAAACTGTATGCTCTGTGATGTAAGAGTTTTATGCTCATAAAATTTCGAAGTTCTATATTAAAACAAAAAAAAAAAAATATGTCTCTTTAACTAATAAAAATACACATTATATGTTCGTTTCGATGAAAACTGTAGACAAGAGAAAAAGACATCATGATTGACGCAATCACGCACATATATATCTACATCAATCAAGTAGGTACATAACAAGGATAAAAGATCTCAAATTTCCTCC
The DNA here is from genome assembly GCF_901000735.1 of Corylus avellana. Taxonomy (NCBI): domain Eukaryota; kingdom Viridiplantae; phylum Streptophyta; class Magnoliopsida; order Fagales; family Betulaceae; genus Corylus; species Corylus avellana. The sequence goes on from NC_081543.1 coordinate 4,913,698, forward strand.
TTAAGATGAACGTAAAAAAGTAAAGATCCATTTCTCTTTCAACAATTAAGCACCTACTTAGAAGAAGGAAATTGGCTTTTTGTGAGCCGCCAAGTTGGAACATATATGACTTTCCAGAGAACATAGATAATCATAGAATCTGAGGGGGCGGAGGTGCGGGATCGAGACCGGGGTCGGGCCCAGGCTTATTCTGGTGGTTTCCAGCGGGTGGAGGTGGTGGCGATAGACCTTCTTTTAGGCTCCGGAAGAAAACTATTTCCTTACTACTAATGTAATTCAGACCTTCAAAGCTGCCCTGTAATCTTGGTATTGCCTTCGTCGAGCCATATTGAAGCGATAAACTCTTCTGACCACCTTTGAGGCGAAAGAAAGATCATAGCAGATATGAGAAATGAGCTTGATATATATAAATAGAAAAATGGGTCATATATATATATATAGGAGGAATTGTAGAAAAGTAGTGTTAATTACCATAAGGAAGAGATGCAGAAGTTGGTAGAATATGTATTCCACCCACAAAGGAATACTGCAACTACTGTTGCCATCACCTTTGCCGGAAAACAACTCATCCTGTAAACCTGAAAGCACAAAGCTTGTAGAAGCCGGTTTGTTTATGAGCGCCAGGACGACAGAGGAGTAGTCTCAGACGGAGAGACGTAATATCCTTAACCACTCCTGAGTCTGACCCTTGTCTTTATGCGTATATTATTTTAAATATGGTTAGGTAGAAGAGCAACTGGCCGGCCATTTGGAATCTCACCTATCAGGCTATCCCTCTGGCCTCAATTGCAACTCGCACATCCTGGCTGCAGTCTTTATGCGAAAATCCCCTCTCTTTTTTTGACAAAAAAAAAAAAAAAAAAAAAGAGAGTAAAGATTGGAGTATTAGAGTCTTCTTAATGTCATCTTAAATATGATGAGATTTTTTAAAGCACCAATAAATTAAAATTCAATAATGATAATATCAAATAAATATGTAAGCATTTCATAATTAAATAAAAGATACTCCTTGGAGGCCGAGGGGATATGGGGTAGCCCACAAGCCACCCAAGAGGTGGCCGGCGCCACCTCCGGCCAACTCTTGGGTGGCTCCCGGGCCACCCTTGTGGTGGGGGTCGCCTTTCGGACCTCCCCCAAACACCCTCCCCCTCTCATTCTACCTTTTTTTTTTTTTTTTTTTAGATTTTAGTGGTGGGTGAGAGAGAGAAATTGTAGTGTTTTTTATAAGTATGGTGTTGAGCGAGTCCCAATTTCGAGCGCTAAATTTAAAAGAATTAGTTAGTGTTGTTTGAATATTAACATTGTTCAAACGACACATTTTGTAGTGAATAGTGCCGTTTGAATAGTTTTACTGTTAAAACAACATCTTATATAGTGAATAGTGTCATTTGAAATAATGTTACTGTTCAAGCGACACTATCTAGCGTGTTAATAGTGTTGCTTGAACAGTTAAATTTTATTTATTTTATTTGCATGGATCACTGGGAGAAAGCCCTCTCAATGTATTAATGACATTGTAATTGAATGAACCTATATTCAATTTTTTTTTCCTCATAAATGAATATGAATGTGAGAATAATCTTTTTTAAAATATATATATATATATATATTACAAGTCTATAACTCATATTTTCGCATTCCTTTTTAGATCCTTCGTTAACTAAGTTCATCTTATGAATTGACGGGAGAAAAAGACATGATGCACATTTAACAAAGCACCTCAATATATATATATATATAAAAACATTAAGAAGGAAATTGGCTTGTTTGTGAGCCACCAAGTTTGAACATGACTTTCCTTTCGGGAATCCCATCCAGAGAACAAAGTCAGAAACATAGATAATCATACAATCTGAGGCGGCGGAGGTGCGGGCTCGGGCTTCTTCCATGATATTGGCCGGTTTCGGACCGGTGAAGGTGGCGGCAATAGACCTCTTTTTCGTAGGCTCCGGAAGTAAACTATTTTCTTACTATTGATCTTCAGACCTTCAAAGCTGCCTTCTAATTTTGGTATTGCCTTCGTCAAAACATCAAGCGATAAACACTTCCGACCACCTTTTCGGCCAAAGAAAGATCGTAGCAAGTGAGAAATAATGATAGAAATAGAAAAAAAGGGTTCATAAATATATAATAGGAGGAGTGGAGGACATTTAGAAAAGTATTGTTACCATAATAAGGAAGTGATGCAGAAGTTGATGGAATATCGCCCACAAGAAGGAAGAGTAGTGCTACTAGTGTTGCCATCACCTTTGCTGGAAAACGACGACGCATAGTGTAAACCTGAAAACACAAATTAAGCTTGTAGAAGCCGGTCGGTTCACCTTTGTTATGATCACCGGGGCGGTGAGAAAGTTTGGAGCAAGCCCTCCTATATATATATATATATATATATATATATATATATATATATTATCCGTGGTTAGGTAGAAGAACAATTTGTAAACCACCAAGATGTATATATCTTACCCACGTGATGATGAGGAGATCGAAGCAGACTAGTCAAAGGAAGAATTTTCGATAATGTCAAATGTAGCTGGCGTTGATAGTAATGGAAACAATCTCACAACAGCTATATATGACTATTCAAAGAAAGAATTTGGTGGTTAACAGCTAGGATATATCAAAAAGACTTGATTCCTTTCTCAAAAAAATATTAATATATATATATATATATATTGTAGATTTAGATTTAATGCGATGGGAGAAGGTTAACATTGTAAACTTTTGAAAGATAGTAATCCTAAATTAATATTTTTTTTAAGTTTAAGAATATGATTGTAAAAGTGATGAAAGATTAAGATCGGTAATAAGTGACGTTTTTCATAGTGATAGAGTTTTAAGATAGTTTACTTACTTGGAGCATTGACGTGCTTTGATATTCACCCCTTTAACAGCCTACATTTCATTCATCACATGACATATTCACCCCCTTTGCATGTTTTAAAAAGTTCTTTAATCTAGGATTTTCCAATAATTAGGAGAAGATAACAATGCTATATATCCAGAAATTTATATTCTAGACAATCCATCTCTCACTCTCTCTCTCTTTTAAAACAAGAAAATCCTATCCTTTCTTTTTTAAACAAGGCAGCCCTTGGCCTCTCCATTTTTCTTAATTAGACCCATCACATAATTAAACAAAACTAATACATACATATGTGCAGCTCATGTAGAGTTTCCAGCTTATTTATTCGACAAGTAATGTAATAAAATGCCAATCCAAATCATGTAGCAAATTTGACCAATCCAACACAATTACATGCATTGCATTATACACAAAACTGTACAACTTTTCATTAGTGATTAAAATTGTGTGTTTGGCTGTATTTTTTTTTTTAAAAAAAAAATCTCATCTCTGAGTCCATAACTAGATAGAGTTATTAATTCCAATAAACCTATGGTCACCAAAACACCATGTAACCATCTTTAATTTGTTAATTTATTATCAATTAAGCCCCAATTACGTTATCTAGTATATTAACAATATTCCCACAGAAAATCAAGAGCTATACAAAGAAAAGCCAGCAGCAAGAGGCCATGTGACCATATACCAAAAGAGACGACAGTGGTAGGAGGGTAACTGAAAATGTGGGCAGAGGCTCGGAAAATGTGGTTCTATTTGAAAGCATTGTAAATGGAACTTTAAGGTACTTGAGTATACGGGATGATTATTCCTTTAAGAAAAATGAATTAAGTTTTATTAAAAAAAAAAAAAAATGTAAAATAAAATAGTCTTGGTGGTAGAGTATATAATAATGATAGACCCTAACACTTGGAATAGCTATTCTAAGGAGAATAAGTATTCTTTAAATTGAGAAAATGAATAGTTATTATCATGGAAATGGTTATGTACACTATTATATAAACCCCGTTTGGTTGATGAGAAAATAAAGAAAAAGAAGAGATAAATCAAACTACAACTGGTCTTGGAATATTCTTACATTGCTTCCATCTCTCAAAAAAAAAAAAAAAAAACTAGCTAAGCAAAGAAGTTGTATTGGGGTCACGTGACCAAAGGAAATGAAAGATTTATAAAATTAAAAAATTTGTTTGTATTTTCCTTTCCTGAATTTTCTTGGCAACCAAACAGTCAAAGACAGAGAGGGGGAAATTCACAAGAGCTGAAACAATAGAGAGATGAAGAGGAGGAAAAGAAGATTACCTAAGTCTTCTTTACTCCTCCTTATTTGCGTTGATCGTGTTTTTGATTTCCAGAGGAAAAACTTTGCACCTCTATAATAGAGGAAGGGGATCCAAAATAGAGAAAGTCCCAATGTCCCATTGACTTATTAAAAATACACATTATCTATTACAACTCACTTTTGCGCTTTCCTTTTTCAGATCCCTTCGTTAAGTTCGTTTGGATGAATAATGTAGACGGGAGGAAAACACATCATGATTCATGCACGTATCTAAATCAATCAAGTACGTACGTATATAGACTGAAACACCTCAAAAAGAACAAAAAAAAAACATAAAGAAGGAAATTGACTTGTTTGTGAGCCACCAAGTTCGATCATGCAATATGACTTCCCTTTCGGGAATCACATCCAGAGAACAAACTCAGGAACATAAAGATAATCATAGAATCTGAGGCGGAGGAGCGGGGTGATAAGGCATATTCCAAGCTACTGCTCGGTTATGGGCGGGTGAAGGTGGCTTCAATTTTCCACCTTCTTTAAGGCTCCGGAAGGAAACTATTTTCTTATTACTAATGTTCAGACCTTCAAAGCTGCCCTGTAATCTTGGTACTGTCTTGGTCGAGCCATCAAGCGTCAAACTCTTCCGACCACCTTTGAGGACAAAGAAAGATCACAGCACGTGAGAAATGATTGATGTTGAAATATATAATTAGAAAGAAAAAGGTGAGAAATGTTACCATGAGGAAGAGATGCAGAAGTTGGTGGAATATGTATTCCACCCACAAGAAGGAATATTGCTACCACTGTTGCCATCACCTTTTCTGGAAAACAATTCATCGTGCAAAGCTGAAAACACAATCTTGTAGTTGTAGAAGCCGGTAATTAAGTTGAGCTTTGTTATGAGCTCTTGGAGGGTGAGAGTTTGGAGCAAGATGTAGAGTCTCAGACGGAGAGGCGTAATTAGCCTTAAGCCCTCCTGTTTTTATGCATATCATATTACCTATGGTTAGGTAGAAGAACAAGTGGCCATGGTTTAAATTTCTACAAGCGTTGACTTTGAGAGTAAACTTCTTTGAACTTTCGTTTAAACGTCAGTCAGTGTCGGTAACACTTAAGAACTCACGGCTTTAATATTATATTAAATTATTATATTTTTTTCAAAAATTTAAGCCGATAACAAATGATAAATTTAACATTTTAATCAATGCTTTTCATATCTTTTATTTTGTGGCCACATTTTAAACGGTTTATTTAAATGAACAATCTCAAAAAACAAAAAAAAATAAAAAATGCATTTCATCCTGTAGAATACCTAAACCTAAGTATTATATTGCACCAAATCTAAATCGGTGTTGCATGTCAACCAATCCACGTGGGCAACCACGTACCATTATAATTAAGAAAAGTCAAAATATTATCAGACACGTGAAGTGATCATTGCATAAGGTACTCCTCGAACGTTCCCTTTCTCCGATTTCTATCCCTCCTAAAATAAGTCAAGTTATATTGGGTAAAACAAAATAAAAAATAAAAAATAAAAAAAAATTTTGCACAGGCGTACCCTGTATCAGTGCTCAGTTATATTTAAGGGAAATGCTAATTACTTCTCCACAATTTTTTCATCAAATACTGAGGTGGCAAGCTCACTTACAATATTTTATTATTATTTTTAAATAAATTAAATTTAAATTTAAAAAATAAAAATTAAAAAAAAATAGAAGGGGTGGGGGGTGACTAGCCACCCCAATATAGCATAGGGTGAGTGGCCAAAGTTACCCCATAGCCCTTGGGGGTGGATCGGCCACCCCTAAGGGCCAAAAAAATGTTAGAGTTTTTGGTTAAAAAAATGAGTTTAGCCCTTGGGGGTGGCCGATCTGCCCCCAATGGCTGGGAATGGGGGTGACTTCGACGAAGCCACCCCCAAAGGCCAAATCCATTTTAAAAAAAAAAATAAATACTTTAAATTTTTTTTTGGCCCTTGGGGGGTTGGTCGAACCACCCCCCAAGGGCCATGGGGTGGCTTCGACCACCCCAGACCGCCTGTCTGGGGTGGCTCTATGCTATATTGGGTGGCCGATCACCTATTTTATTTTTTAAAATTTTTTTATTAACTTTTTTTTTTTATTTATTTGAAAAATAATAAAAAAATATTATAAGTGGGCTTGTCACCTCAGCTTTTATGGGAAAATTGTGAAAAATTGATTGCATTCTAGAATTTCCCAATATTTAATAGTAAGTCATCGCTTGGATTAAAAAACAAAAAAAGTCGTCCCTTAAAAAGCACCCCCCCTAACCAAAACCCTTGCCTCGTTAGTGCTTGTCCTTGCCAATTTTTGTCTTCTTGCCTTAGCCGACAAAGTCCTTTTCGTAGGTATTTTGCTTTGGTGAAAAATCAACCTAATTAACGGGAGTAATGTCACCCCTTTATCATTTACCTCTAAAACTTTAAATATATAAAGAATGAAAAGGATGATGAAGACAAATCTCTCACAAGGAAACACGCCAGACATGCTTTCAATTTGCAGCCGCCCTGCCGAGCACAGGAAAGACTTTAAACAGCCTATCCACAACGCATGTAATTTTTCCTATTTCAATTGACTTACAAAAAGGAAAAAAAAAAAAAAATCTCTTCTTCTAGAAGACTTCGGGTGAATTTGAATTTTGGTTTGAACAAATCTGTTCTTCACACTCATTTTATCACCTCACTTCACACCGACTTATGTGGGATGTGGCATTGATTGAATTGACACTTAAAAAAACAAAATCATTTACCTTCATTTAGCGCATGCAACATCAACGATATGAAATGAGTGTAATAAAATGAGAGTGAAAAGTATAATTACTCTTTTAGTTTTGTCTGATTTTTTTTTTTTTCTTTCACCGTGACTTTTTACTCCAATATTTTGTTAGTGAATTTTTTTTTCTTATTATTTTCGTCCATGATATAAGTTTGTTAAGACGAATAATGTAAATCTTAGTATGTTTTATGAACTTATTTTATTCTTTATTTTCTACTTGTGATATGAAACATCAATTTGTCACAACATTCTATAAGTTGAGATAAACGAACCCACCTTTTTCAAATAGGAAAAATTGATTATTTAGTCTATGGGGTTTGCAGTTGTAACAAACTGATCTTTGGGGGGTAAGCTATTTGTTCAAAATAGTCCATGTAGTCCGCTATTTGATAGAAACTAATAGATGTGCATGTGCGTTCATGTCACAACGACCAATCGCCAATTGACACATTCATGGTTAATGACTCAACATATTGTAGAATTACAATTTTACTCTTCCAAAAATGCTAAGCCAATAAGGGTCGACTCGCATTAGCTGACTACCCTTCACCCTTACTCAGAAAGGGGTGGCTAACCGCCCCTAACTTAATAAGGGGTGGCCTCTCCTCAAAGTTAAGTGAGGGGAGACCCCTTTGATAGATGCATGAGGGACGACTGGCTGTCCTTCACGAATGTGGGTCGAGCAACTAACCGCCCCCCTTTAATTGAAGTGTGAGGACGGTCGATTTCTTCGTACGAAGAGAGAGGCTGCCTGCCCCTCAGCTGATAAGAGGTGGCCCCTTTTTATTTTTTATTGGAAAATGTGTAATTTTACAATAGAATAAGTCATCAACCATATATGCTAGTGTCAATCAGTGATATATTGTTTGTGATCGTAGATCTGCGTGTGTATCTAACAATTTATGTCAAACAGCTAATTATAGTAGGGACTATTCTAAACAAATAACTTATCTTAGGGATCAATTTGGTATTTTTGGATATCCGAGGGATTAGTTTGGTACAACCACATACCTCATAAATTAAATAAGTAGTTTTCCCTTTCAAATAATAATGTGTCCAGAATAACTTATATAAGGAGGTTGCACAAAAGTCACCTTTTGTGCCACCAATAAGGAGTTGACACAGCAGCTAATTTCATTAGACTTATACTACAAATAAAAACTCAACCACACTAAATTATACTCCAAAAAAATTAAAAAATTAATTTTTTTATTAAAAAAAAAAAAAAAAA
>NC_081543.1:4922151-5027624 GCF_901000735.1 Corylus avellana
GCCACCCCCCATGGCCTGGGGGCGGCGGCCGGCCACCCAATGTCGGGTTGCCCACCCCTTCAAATCTGCTTTTTTTTTTTTTTAAATAAAAAAATTAATTTTAATTTTTTTGGAGTATAATATAGTGCGGTTGAGTTTTTGTTTGTAGAATAAGTCTAATGAAATTAGCTGATGTGCCAGTTTCTTATTGGTGGCACAAAAGATAATTTTTGTGCAACCTCCCTATGTAAATTATTCTCTAAAGTGTCACATGGCATACGTGTATAACGCCCTGGACTAAATTATAAATGCACGCCAAGTGAGCATCCTGTTTGGCCAAACCCCACACACTGAGTGACATGTGCAGATGCGCGCGATTGGTCAAATGAGATTATATTTCGTTCGAAGAAGTTTTGTGTTTCTTTTATTTTCTGCGTGTTTTCCCCCTTGATACATGGAGAAGTTATGTCGTTCAAGCAAGATTTCATTTCGTTCAAACAAAAGTGTGTTTTTTTTTTAATTCCACATAAGTCCTCAACTAACATGCAAGTACGTCGAAGATGTTGTTTCGTTCAAACGAAACTTAAGGTTTGTTTGGAATTACGTTTAAAGGGTCTAAAAGTACTTTTAATACTTAAAAAGTTCGTTTGAAGAAAAAAGTACTTGTTTGGTAAAAAAAAATTAAAAGCACTTTTAAGGGTCCAAAAAATCTAAAAATAGCAAAAACGCACTTTTGGCAAAAACTTAAAAAATAAGTTTTTGCCCAAAAGCTCTTTTTGACTTAAAAGCTCTATTTGTCAAATGCAATTCCAAATAGACTCTTAATTTGTTCGAACGTAACCATACAGCTCTAAATTTCTTCCATGTTTCCATCCCTTTTTCACATCATTTTGATTTAACACTCACAGGATCCATCGTATCTAACCTATACGGCTCATGATTCTCTATTTTATTCATTTTCATTGCAAAAAATTCTCTTTTATTTTTTGTTGTAACAATTTTCCTCCATGCGTGGCTCTAATTATCTTTGGAATGGACCAAGTGATATTGGAAGGTTTAAGATCGTAGCTAAGGTGACAAGAATATATATCAAATAGAAAATAAATTGGATACTTTGAGGGAGTCATGGCCTCATAATTTTCATACAAGATGAAAACATATTTTTTGAAATAAAATATTGTATGATGATATTATTCACGAAACATAGGGTTTTATAGATAAACCCTAGTAAGATGGTAAAAGGCATCAAGGAAAATACATCAATTTTCTCATAAGAGATACATTATTTGAATGAATATATATAGTACTCCATATATAATTTTCTCCCTAGAAATTACATTATTTAAAAAGAAATATACTAACTATTTAGTTCTTGCCAAACTAAGTAACTTGGCAGTATCCATAAACTCTTGAAAAAAAAAAATTAAGATAAGCAATTGAGTATTTAGCGTTACTCTTGAATATTAGGGGGAGGGGGAGGCGCTGTCCCGGTCATCGCTGGTGCTTTATTTTTTATGGGTGCAGGTGGAGCGGATAAACCTCCTGCTTTTAGGCTAGTGTTCAGACCTTCATAGCTGCCTTCTTCTCTTGGAATTGTCTTTGTGGAGCCATCTCTAGTACTGTATACAAGCCATAAAGTCTTCCTGCTGCCACCTTTGATCAGGCCAAAGAGAGATAGTAGCCGGTGAGAAATTAATGATCAAGACTCAAGGGCCATGATATACATGAAAATATTGGCATCTTGGAATCAACATATATAAGATCTATAAACTAACATGGAGAATCATAGAAGGAGTTTTAGGGTATGATAACAGTAAATTAAAAACTATATATTATTACCATCAGCTGAAGTTGTTGGAATAGCAGCCACGAGAAGGAATAGTACTGCGACTATTACTGCTGCCATCGCCTTTGCCGGAAAACCGCCCATCAACTTGTAAATGGAAGCCGGTGGTGAGTTCACCTTTGTTATGAACTGTAAGGCAGTGAGAGAGCCAGGAGCAAGATTTCAAGGGGCAGGAGAGAAGCCTTAAGCCATCCTGCTTTTATATCTATATTATTTTGTCTATGGAGAAAAAGAAGTAGCTAGATATGGTTGAATTTTTTTTTTTTTTTTTTTTATGAGTAGATATGGTTGAATTTAAATGCCTACAAGTTTGACTTTGAGGATACGTACACACCCTTCTTGAAGATGGTGGCACCACTTAGGGACCTCTTTGACAATAAGGAGATGAAGGGGTCAGTGAATGAGAGGCTTAATCCTAGAGACGCTGCTTAATTACTTATCTGAAAAGTGTAGGCTTATAGAAATGTGGATGAATTTAATCATTCTAGTTATATTATAACAAGAACAACATTGATTTGGATTAAAAGTTAATTGAAACTTTCTTAGCAATTTGATGAGCATAATAGTGCATGTCCTTAATTTCCTTTGCCATTTAGTATATATCTGAATGCTAAGTGAAAATTAACCAGAGATTTTAGTCACATATGTAAGTTATGTAAATGGGAAGCTACAGCCTATAATACGTGGGTTAAAAAAGAGTTGAAGATTACTTAAGAAAAAAAAAAAAAAATAGAGTTGAAGAGTATGCTGACCAAAAAGGGTCAGCTAATAAGTATGTATGGACGAATACAATATTCATAATGAATGTTCTCCATGCACAGCACGCGCCCACATTTATTGAAAATTATTCCAGGTCAACTTGTGACCTTTGTCTTATAATATGACCACGAAAGCAGTCTGGAATTTTGTGCAAAGACTAGGAACCATCATCATTCTCTTCTCATATTTGACTGTGTTTGGCTCCCCTCCAATCGTTATGTTTTGCTTTTTGGATATATATATATATATATATATAAATGTTAGGTGCTCCCTTGCTGTTTTTTTGGTCCTTCGGGTGAAAAATAATGACCACTTTTTTTTTAATATTATTTAAAAAATAATATTCACTTAGGATTAAGAAGACACCCGAAGAACACCAAAAAAAACACCTAACATTTCCGATATATATATATATATATAATCGTTTAATTTTGAAGTTGTATTTTTAGATATTTTGCAGTATGTTTTTGACAGAAAATGAGAACGTGGGCCTGAGGACCAAATCATGGAGCTGCTACGGCAGAACGATCATGTGGTAATGTACAGCCAGAACTAGAGGTCGACGAGAAGATCTCCACCTTCCAATTACGAAGACGTCGTGATCCCCGCGGAGCAATTGGCGGCCAGGTAGATCTAATCGAAACAAGAATCGGCCGCTCACCACCATAGTTAATTAATTAGATTAGTGCGTTTTAACTGGTAATTATATTTCTCAGTCAATCTACCTTGTTAATTTGCTAACTCTGACACTAATTTGGATGATTTACAGATATTTCAAATTAATCTTCAATTAAGGTGTGGATTATCAAAGTACATAATTTGTGGGAGACATCGTATAGTAATTAATGAAACCATAGTTTAGAAGTGATCTTGTGGATCTCACGTTATCCACAAATTAATAGAAAAAATTTATATTTAATTATATCCTTATTGGACAAAAACATATTTAATACTAAAATCACGTGATACCTTTCTTTCCATCCCTTCCTCAATAAGTTTCCAAACACACAACAAAGAAGAACGACGTACACTACAATCTTTTTCATTCCAAATACCCCAATTTTTTATTTTCATTTCATTGGATTCCATGTTAATTTATTATTTCCATTCCATTACTATTTCCGATCCTTTAGATCCCAGACACACAAAAAACACTACTTGATTTGTTTTGACCAAAAGTTTCACATAGTTTAGCTGTCACGGGAAGCAGGTCTGTTCAAAACCTTGTCACAATGTGCATTTGGTTTCATTAACTTCCTATTTTATATGAATCTGTCGATTTTATTAATTTACAATTTGTACTGACCAAAAAAAAAAAAAAGTGTTTGGTTTGATTCTCTTACATCTTTCTTATTTATCTTCTTTCTTTTTTCTTTTTTTTCAAATCCAATATTGAATCTGTCCCACAGATTCAATGATAGAGATGAAAAAAACATAGAGAAAGATAAAAACCAAACATTTCTCTAGAACAAATAAAAATGAGAAATCTAGCTTGTTTATAAGGCGCTGATCGATCAAGTTTGAGCATAAACTTGCTAATTCTGGGAATCATTACATCCACACAACAAAGTCAGAAACATAGGTAGTGATGATCATTGGATCTGATCGGGGGGAGGTACGGCCGCCCGCATCGACGATTGTCGATTTTTGATGGGTGAGGGTGGCGGCGACAAAACTCCTGCTCGCAGGCTAGTGTTCAGAACTTCAGAGCTGCCTTCTCCTCTTGGAACTGTGTTCCTGGAGCCATCTCTGCTGTATACAAGCCATAGACTCTTCCTGCTGCCACCTTTCAGGCCAAATAAAAATGGTAGCATGTGAGAAATGATATTCCAAACATATATAATATCTACAAATGCATGTTGAAATGCTAACATATATAGAGGGACTAATATAATTACCGTAAGGAACTAATGCAGAAGTTGTGGGAATATCACCCATGAGAAGGAATACAGCCACTACAATTGCTGCCATCAACTTCACCGGGAAACTACTCATCATGGGAACAGTGAGAGAGGCAGGAGCAAGATTTCAATGGGCAGGGTGCCTTAAGCCATCCTGCTTTTATGCATATTATTTTGTGTATGGTGGGGTAGGAGAACAATTAGACATAGTTGGATTTAAATATCTACAAGCTTGACTTTGAGGATACACCGACTTTTTGTTGAAGATGCTGTTACCCCTTAGCGACCAACTTGGACTATAAGGATTGCAAGTTGAGGGAAGACTGTAATCGAGCCGAGTATTGAACGTTTAAGTTCTATTTATTTAATTTTTTTTTCAAACATAAGTTGAACTTAAGCTGGGCTCCAAGCTGGGCTCCATTATATATATATAAAATAAATATCATGAATTTTTTTTTTTCGTAAATTCATACTAATTATTATTAAGATTTTATCATTTTAAGTTAATTAAACAAATTAACTTGGATTTTAAATAATTCAATCTTGAGTTTATATGTATGGTTGATAGCTAGTATGTATGTATATATATATATATATAAATTCATTATGCATACACACAAACTCACTCATGTACACACAACAACAATAATTCAAGTTATATATATATATATATATATATATATATATATATATATATATATATAAAGAATAGAATTTCATGTTCTAATTACGAAACTAAAATAACATTATAAAAAATAATAAAAATGAAGTTATATAAGTTAAGCCGAGTTTATACAAATATAACTCATTTTTTAAACAAACTAAATTCAAATCAAGTTTATATAAGCGGGTTTCGAATAAATTGTCAAATAAACTTGTCTATTTATAAGCCTAAGTAGAGAAGTTGGTGCTTGAGTAGGCTTAACCCTAGAGGCAGGCACCTTAAGCTCAAAGCTCTAATGTGCTTGATTAGTTACCAAAATTGCTCCCTTTTTTCTTTTTCTTTTTTGATATATATATATATATACGTTAAAATCCATACAGCTGGAGTAGTGCACATTCAATGAAGTCAACTATTCCTTGGCAACTCGTGAACCTGATCTTATAAAATGGCCAGGAAAGCAGGGTGGAATTTTGTGCAAAGAGGAGGAACCTTGCTTTCATTTGGACAAGGATCCCTAGTTGCTTCGCGGAGACCTCCCCATCTTTTGTGCTTCTAATGCTTCCTAGTCAATTACAAAAGCAATCAAACTTAGGGGGGCTCTCAGCTGAGCTGAAACTTCTGCTACTAAAATGTATAAGTTACAGATTAGGGGGGGATGGAAATGGATTGAACGCAAAGAATGCGGGAATAGAGGTCCTTTGAGGCTGGTAAGTGCGGGAGAGGATCCGGTCTATTAACTCTAAAGCCTCAGAGGCTCAAAGTTTGCCTACTAAGAACTCAAAGCATATATAAACAACTATGCATGCCACAATAAAATATTTTACAGAAGCATGAGGTCAAAATACGTTAAAACTTTCATAACATAACTAGAATTGTCACAGTAATTGTCCAAACGTGCCCTCAGGCACTTACTAAACATCTCAAAACATAGCATAATATATATATATATATATATATATATATATATATATGGGAATGCATTTCCCCCTAATGAAATCCTAATTCCTAAACATTTCGGTCTCCTATATCGGTCGCTCTATTTCCTGAAAAAGGGAAAAAAATAATGAGTGAGCGAAAGGTTCAGCAAGTAGCATTCTCAACCAATTAAAAACAGTTGGTTTGAACATCTTGTAAGTAAAAAGTTAAGAACTTAGATAACATGTCACGAATAACATAAATTTTTTCTTACTGAATTCAAAGCATTTGCTTAATATTTCTTAATAAAACACATGTTCAGGGAATGAATTCAATGCCAGTTTAAGATTTATGTCCAACTTATACGGCTTGTAATTAAAACCGGAACTTATAACAGGCATCCTGCATCTACCTGATTTCTAAATGACCAGTTCAGTATGTTGAAGGCAATGTAATTGGATAAATGCAGGAGTCCTGGACAAAGCAATCCAGGTAAACAAAAAATTGACTCTAGTCTCTAGGCATGCATTATGAAAAACGTAAGTAACCAAGTACTGTGTATTCAACCTAACTCTGATTCTGGTAGATTGTAGCATCAAAAACAAGTTCAAAAGAAAAAACACAACAAGGGAGGGGGGTGGTCGACTTGACCATTAGTAAAGTGCCTATTCTAATGCTTTCATGTCCAGATTATAAGCTCTGACCTATTCTGTCCAAATGAGATACAACTATAGAAGCTATAAAGTTAATCCATATCAAGATAAAGGATGGTCTTCACGTTTATCTTCATCCATTTCATCAACTGCATCTCTGCATACACAATCACATAAGATTATATCAGATGGAATGTAAGGTACAGTTAGAAAAGCTCCCTAACAACATATTGGGATATTAAACCCCCTTTTTATTTTGTCATTTTTGCTTTCTATCAGAGATTATGGAAAGAAGGTTACATATGCAGCTCATTCTAGATATTAACCACCGGGCAACCTCCTAAAGCAACCCTCAAGTTGATCATGCAACTCTCCGTTTAAGTTCTTTATTTGTATGTGGTTTGAATGTTGTCAAGTAACAACTAGAGAGATGCTAGTATAGATACACCAACTTCTCCCCACTATCAACACTTGGGAGCACCAGTTGGTGACTTTTAGGAAGGTCCCAATAAACGTGGATCTAAAAAATTAACCTGAGGTTTTGAGTTTCATTTGCCTGACACTCAGGAAAGGAAGTCAAATGAATTACTACAGAGATTTCAGTTCTACAGAAACATATAGTATACATGTTATGTACATAAATGCAAAGAAAAACACATATTTTATAATAGTATAGCTGACAGCAAGTTTTCTAACAGGTTCAAAACTTATCTCGCACTGAATAGCGGACGGCCTTGCCCAATTTCTGATGGATCCTAAGAGATGCCAGTTTATGCCCCATCTGACATAAAGGCTAGAGAGTCCAGATATATGACTAGATCAGTGCTAGTAAATGGATGTCATGGATAATAATGGCAAGAGGGTTTCATTGAAAATGGCATAAATTAGGTTTCCCCCATATGATTATCCAAATTTGAATTCTTCGGGTTCTATCTAGAGAAAATCATAAAAAGGTGGCTCCAAAAACCTTTTCATGAGTACAACATTAGAGATGTGACTCACATAACTACCCTATTTGAAGGACCATGTCAAAGTTGTGTTCCAAACAGGGTCATAATTTCAGGGACCTAAAAAAAAAAAAATGACATGTCCCAAATCTGATATGATGAGAAATAAAGCTTACCTCGTTTCCAAATTTGGCTCAGCATGTTGAGGCTTCTCGTCTTCATCAGGATCAGAGTCATACTCATCACCATTCCATATGCGAGGTTTTGGCCTTTGATCCATGCTCTCTTCCGCCTACATCCAACAAACCCCCAGTAAGATCAAAACAAAGAGAGATAGTGAAGAGGTGATACTGAGAAAATATAAATGAGAAATTCAATACATGCCACCAACCTCTTCCGGGGCTTGTGTGATGGGTGGTGTTGTCTGAAAAGGTACACTAGGCACATGTGGTAATCTTGAAAGTTGCTCTAGCAGCGTATTCCTGAAAATATGTAGATCAAAATATTTTTCAAATAAAAAGGTAAATGAAAGTAGAACATAGCTACACCAAGAATGACAGTGATAAACTCAAACAACCATACAATATGTTGGACAATGGACAACATCATAGGAAGAAGCTTTCTCAGATATAAACACACAAAACACAAACACAGATGGATTATTTGAGACAAAAGTATGACTTTTCAATTCATGGGTGTCAATACTAAAAGGGTTGGTATAAATTTTAAATAAATTCACTAATTTGAACTATAACAGTCTGTTATAAGCAAGTAATAGACATTATCAGAAGGGGTGTAAAATAAAAGGCAAAAAACCCAAAAGTACCTTATTTTCTCCATATCTTTGGGTGAGTTTAGATTCTCCATGTTGCATGGATCAACATGAAGAGTATAATCTGGGCCAAAATACTCATAATATTCGTTGTAAGGCAATTTATTATCAGGCTCCACTCCAACTGCAACTGCTGTCTGTGACAAAGTAACAAATTAACTCATAAAAATGATAACTCATCACCTACACAAGTTATAAAAAAGTTAAGTGAGACAGAGTAACACAATGGAGAGGAATACCTCGTAGCACCAGCAACGGGCAACATTACGGATTGTATACCCTCCACCACCCAAGACCATCAGAGGTGCATTGAAAGATCTAAGAAAACGAAGGCAATCCGCATGGCCCTTCACAGACAAGTTGAAGCACCCCAACCTGTCACCAGACAATGAATCTGCTCCGCATTGAAGAACAACTGCGTCTGGCTGATAGATCTCCATGACTTTTTGAATGATGGGCCGAAACAGACCACGGAAACTCTCGTCATCCATTCCATCATTTAATGGGACATTCAGGGCGTAGTTCTTCCCAGTCCCCCACCCTGTGTCCTTAATGTGCCCGGTCCCAGGAAAGAAATCCCCAAATTTATGGAAGGATACCGTCATGACTCTGTCAGTGGCGTAAAATGCCTCCTCAACCCCATCTCCATGGTGAACATCAATATCTACATAGAGTACACGCTGCCCAGTGACAACAAATGAAGTGCTCAGCCAAATATAACAGTGTGTAAGCCCAGAAACATTAAAATCTAATACCCCAAAGCTCGAAATTCAAAACCTAATAGCAAAATGAGAACAACCAAACAATGTTCGGTTCAAAGAATAATATAATGATAATGATAGCTAAGAGTAAAAAGCCAAGGTAACTAAATATTCAAGGATTTGATTTAGGTGCTGTAGAAAAAACTATAGCATAAAAGGTCTGTACTTTTTTCAACGGACTAAATATAATATTCAAAGCAGAAAACAGAACGGTTCGTAATCATTAAGCTCAGCAACCCAGAAATCAATAAAGCTCAAAGACTTGATCACACCAAATATACACAACAATTTTAGAACAATGCAAATCATAATTAACACAAAGCTCAGAAAATCTGAAGCAAATGTATCCGATAGCATATTAACAATGACTTGGATGAAAAAACAAAAAATTAAGAAAAACAGAGTAAATCAAAAATCAAAAAATACCCTGTGAACTTTTAGAAGCTCGAGAATGCCGAGCACTATGTCGTTGACGTAGCAGAAGCCGGAGGCCTCGGCCTTCTTGGCGTGGTGGAGGCCGCCGGCCCAGTTGAGGGCGATATCGGCGTCTCCACGGTTGAGCTTGACGGCGGCGCCGATGGAGCCGCCGGCGGAGGCCTGGCAGAACCCGAAGAGACCGTCGAAGACCGGACAGTCCTCGCCGACATTGAAGCGCTTGAGGTGGCGCGAGAAGACCGGGTCGTTAAGGGTCACCGGCGTGACGGAGGCCAGGAAGTCCACGTACTCCAGCGAGTGGAACCTCCTGATATCGGCGGGCCCCGCCGGAAACGGCCGGTTGATCTCCATCCGACGGTGGAGCGCGTAGTGGACGATGAGGTTGTGGGCCATCCGGATCCTGTGGGGCTTCATCGGATGCCCCTGCCCGTAGTAGTAATCCCCTATGCTCGGCTCGTAGAAGTAGCTTACTCGCCTCTTCTTCGCGTCTGGCCCCGATGGCAGCGACGCGCCCTCTATGCTATCGGCCATAACCACCACCTAAGCGCTCTCTCTCTCTCTCTCTCTCTCTGTGTCCGTGTTAACTCGGGAGAGTGAAATTGTACAACAATAACGATAGAAAGCTTCAGACTTGCATTTATATAATGTTTTTATGATTTTTTTTAATTTTTTATGACATGGCAATTCTAATTAATTCTAATCATTTTTTATTTTTTTTAATTAAATTTCGCTTAACAAAGAATATCAAAATAATCAAAATACTCATGTTTAAAAAATAAATAAAAACAAACAGACAGAAACAACAGTTAAACATTTGTTGACCCACATTTGTTTCAATTTCCAGGAAAATGTAGCATAATTTCAAAAGTTTCGACAACATGCAGAGAAATTCAACCAAATTACATTAATACAAACACCAATTATTTTCAGAAAATAAAGAAATCGAGAACATTAGTACCTCATTGTATATTAAGACCTTGCCTCGGGATTCACTCAACAAGGCAGCTAAGACTTTGCTGCGGATTTACTGAACAAAACAATGATCGAGGACCTTAACAGTGAGTCTACTCATACAACCTCACAACCTCAGGAAAACAAGTAAAATTTCATTCATAACTCTCAGCCTGAAAAAGCAAGGTTTCATATATTTCACAAAGGTAAAGTTTCCTTCAGAACCTGCATAAAAGGGACGGAAACCCATTACTAAAGAGTGTCCAAAAGACTACAAAAGCAAAATAAATACAAGTTATAGCGATATCTCTCAACTCCCCCGGGGTGCTTAAGCTGGAAACCCATTACAAAAGAGTGTCCAAAAGAGTGCTTAAGCTGGCTTTCAATCGGTGCCTGAGGTCTTGTGACTTAGCCTGTTCTTTTTCCAAATCCTCCAGTGTGCTAACTAGTTGCACCTCGACAAACTCACGGTTTACTTGACACTCAAAAAGTTCGGCCCAGGCATCCTTAAGTTTGCCACGAGCCTCAACTAATTCGGCCTTACAGGTGGAAAACTCTTCCTCGACAGAACCAAGATTTGCCCTAACAGCATTAATCTCTCCCCTCACCCGAGCTCTTATAGCACAGACATTGTCCAGTAGTTCGGCATGCATCGCCTCAAGCCTACTAGCTCGAGCCCTCTCAAACTCGACTTCCTTACGAGCGACAACGAGTTCTACCTCCTTGTCTTTCAAAGCATTCTCCAACTCGGATCTTGTGCTCTTTTTGGATTTCTCATACTCTGAGGCAACAGCCATGAGATTTAAAGAACTCTGAAACATTAGACCAACACTCATCGTTACATGAGAAAAATTGAAAGGTAAGTATAAAACAAAGAGCAAAAATGAAGAAACATTTACCTCTATCTGCGAGTGTAGGAACTCTTCAAGTAAACTCTCAGCTGATATCTGGCCCCTCCCCCCCGTGTAGCCTTCAGGAATAAGTCCCATAAGAACCGCAACAGGGACCCCAGGAAAGGGAGCACACCTGTCCATGGCAGTTGTCGAAGGATGCGATCCCAATTGAGCCAACCTCTCTATGTAGTCTTCGGGAATAAGTTCCTTAAGAGCTGCAACGGGGTCCCCAAGAAGGGGAGCCCACCTGTCCATGGTAGTTGTCGAAGGATGCGATCCCAATTGAGCCAACTTCTCTATGTACTTCTCTATGTAGTCTTCGGGAATAAGTTCCTTAAGAGCCGCAACGGGGTCCCCAAGAAGGGGAGCCCACCAATCCGCGGTAGTTGTCTTAGGACGCGATCCTAAGTCTTCCCCTTCACTATGATCAGAAACCGCAGGACGCGATCCTAAGTGTTCCCCTTCACTATGATCAGAAACCTCTTGAAGCCCTACCGCACCCAAAGGCTGTGAAGCACCCACACTTGGGACATCGCTCACCTCCGTGACCGGAACTTGAGTGTCTGAGGGACATGAGATTCTGGTTTGGGGATGATTAATCCCAGCAGATCCCAGGACTTGTGTGCCCGAAGTCTGAGGGGTCCCTGCCCTCAGAGCTTGTGCAGTCAAGGGATGCAACCCAGGGGGTCTGGCGGTTGGCTCAGACATCTTTGACCTTAGCTCATCCGAAAGCCGTAGATTTCTGGAAACCGAAGGGACTTTCACTTCCAGAGACTCTAGAAACTTGACCTCATGAGAACCACCTTCAACTTTCCACAATGGCTTAGCTGTCTTGAAGTGTGGCTGGGTGGAAGGCTGATCCAGATCAGGCTTATCTAGAAAAGAGAATAAGTTAGAAAACAAATTTGGATCAGTATGTTGAGGCTTCTCGTCTTCATCAGGATATGAGTCATACTCCTCACCATTCCATATGCGAGGTTTTGGCCTTTGATCCGTGCTCTCTTCCGCCTACATCCAACAAACCTCCAGTAAGATCAAAACAAAGAGAGATAGTGAAGAGGTGATACTGAGAAAATATAAATGAGAAATTCAATACGTGCCACCAACCTCTTCCGGGACTTGTGTGATGGGTGGTGTTGTCTGAAAAGGTACACTAGGCACATGCGGTAATCTTGAAAGTTGCTCTAGCAGCGTATTCCTGAAAATTACACCAAGTTGATCAAAATATCTGTCAAACAAAAATGTAAATGAAAGTAGAACATAGCTACACCAAGAATGAAAATGATGGACTCAAACAACCAACACAATATACTGGACAATGGACAACATTATAGGAAGATGCTTTCTCAGCAGTGACACACAACGTACGCACAGAAAAACACAACACAGAGGAAGATTATTTGAGACAAAAGTATGACGTTTCAGTTAATTGGTGTCAAGGCTTACTAAAAATTTTAAAGAAATTCACTAACATGAACTATAACAGTGTGTATAAGCAAGTAATACATATTATCAGACAGGGTGGAAAATAAAAGGCAAAAAACACACTACTTAAATTGTACCTTATTTTCTCCATATCTTTGAGTGAGTTTAGATTCTTCATGTTGCATGGTTCAACGTGAAGAGTATAATCTGGGCCAAAATACTCATAATATTCATTGTAAGGCAATTTATTATCAGGCTCCACTCCAACTGCAACTGCTGTCTGTGACAAAGTAACAAATTAACTCATAAAAATGATATCTCATCGCCTATAAAAGTTATTAAGGAGTGTGCCAAAAAGGTAGAGAGACAAAGTAACACAATGAAGAGGAATACCTCATAGCACCAGCACCGGGCAACATTGGGGACTGTATACCCTCCACCACCCAAGACCATCAGACGCACGTTGAAAGATCTAAGAAAATGAAGGCAATCGGCATGGCCCTTCACAGACAAGTTGAAGCACCCCAACCTGTCACCAGACAACGAATCTGCTCCACATTGAAGCACAACCGCCTCCGGCTCATAGACCTCCATGACTTTTTGAATGATGGGCCGAAACAGACAACGGAAACTCTTGTCATCCATTCCATCATTTAATGGGACATTCAGGGCGTAGCTCTTCCCAATCCCACTCCCTGTGTCCTTAATTTGCCCGGTCCCCGGAAAGAAATCCCCAAATTTATGGAAGGACACCGTCATGACTCTGTCAGTGGCGTAAAATGCCTCCTCAACCCCATCTCCATGGTGAACATCAATATCTACGTAAAGTACACGCTACCCAGTGACAACAAACGAATCAATTGCTCAGCCAAACATACCAATTTGTAAGTCCAGCAATATTAAAATCTAATCTAATACCCAAAAACTAACTAAGCTTGAAATTCAAAACCCAATAGCAAAATAAGAACAACCAGAGAATGTTCTGTTCAAAGAAGAAATAATAATAGTAATCATTATTGTTAAGAATGATTCAAGCCAAGCTACAAGCCGACAACTAAGTATCCAAAGCAAAACAGAGGATGATTCATAAGAATTTATCTCAGCAACAACCAAAACACTACCCAGAAATCAATAAAGCTCAAAACTTGATCACACCCAAATACACACAAGACAATATTAGTACAATGTATAGCGTAATTAACACAGAGCTCAAAAAATCTGAAGCAAATGTATCCCGACAATGAGTTGGATATAAAAATAAACACAAAACAGAGAAATCCAAAAATACCCTGTGAACTTTGAGAAGCTCGAGAATGCCAAGCACGATGTCGTTGACGTAGCAGAAACCGGAGGCCTCGGCCTTCTTGGCGTGGTGGAGGCCGCCGGCCCAGTTGAGGGCGATGTCGGCGTCGGCGAGGTTGAGCTTAACGGCGGCGCCAATGGAGCCGCCGGCGGAGGCCTGGCAGAAGCCGAAGAGGCCGTCGAATACCGGGCAGTCGTCGCAGACGTTGAAGCGCTTGCGGTGGCGCGAGAAGTCCGGGTCGGTGAGGGTCACCGGCGTGACGGAGGCGAGGAAGTCCACGTACTCCTGCGAGTGGAACTGCCTGATATCGGCGGGCCCCTCCGGAAATGGCCGGTTGATCTCCATCCGACGATGGAGCTGGTATTGGACGATGAGGTTGTGGGCCACCCGGATCCTGTGGGGCTTCATCGGATGCTCCTGCCCGTAGTTGTACTCCCCTATGCTCGGCTCATAGAAGTAGCTCACTCGCCTCTTCTTTGCGTCCGGCCCCGATGGCAGCGACACGCCTTCTCTGTCATCGTCCATAACCATCACCAAAACCCTCTCTCTCACCTTAATGATTCATGAACAAAAGCTTCGGACTTTGCATTTATTCATGTATGATATATCCATCGTTATATTTGAATTTGTACGTGTTAACTTAAATGTATTTGCCTTGTGAACTTTTTAAAAATATTGAGGTAAGACGAAAATGAAAATTATTTTTGTATTTATATGAGTTTTATCATGTATGCTTTTGAATTGTTTATTAATGTTTTATTTTAATAAAAAAAATTAAAGATAAAAAAAGGAAATTCCCGTAAAAAAAATTGTGAAAATTTTTCATTATTCCATTAAACATGAATATTCTATGATCTTACAATATCATGAATAACAACAAAATATTCTTCCGTTTAAATTTTTTCCAACGCTTATTATTGAGAGCCACCTTCGTCAAATAATAAGCGTTTGTATTAGCTTCTTTTTTAACATGGTGAACATGCCATGAAATGAGGCTATTTAATAAAGTCTTCAAATCATTAATATACTGATTCCATGATTTACACAGTTACAAATTTACGTGGCACAAGACTTTTTTTTTAAAAAAAAAATTTAAATAAGTCGCGTAGTTGTGTCAATCTTAGCTTGTAATTAACTACACTAATTCAATTTTAACGATTTGGTTAAAAGGGTAAAAGGAAGGTAGTATTGACATTTGGACAACATTTAAACTACATTTAGAACATATACGAACCAAAAAAAAAAAAAAGAATTCTACTTGCATTATGGAAAGGATCAAGCGTTCCAATTAGGGACCCAGGATTTCGTGGGCTCAACAGCCCAATCTACGAACAGTGGGCCATGTGTCTAACAGGATGATGTCCACACACAAGTGGGCCAACCTTGGCACCCGGCCCATCATTGGGAAGCAAACCTCGTAAAGGAGAGAGGAGTAGAGCCTATGTCTCACTGGCTGATATAGGGGTGTTCAAAGAGTTATAACCCTCGGTTATTGGCTATAACCATAATCGCAACCGATTTGGACGGTTATTGATTTTTAATAACCGCAACCGCCTAGGCGGTTATCAGTTATTTTATAATCAACGGTTAGCGGTTATTCAATCCATTAACTGCGCAATTATGACCTTTTTTTTTTAAATGGGCTTTTCGACTTTTTTAAGTGTTTTGGGCCTTTAATTTGCTATTTTTTATCTTATTTTACAGGTTTAAGGCCAAAACGTTTCCAAAAAAATAAAAAAATAAAAATGGCCGAATAAATTCTAGCCAAAAAACATGGCTAAAAAAACATAGCCCAAATCCATTAATCCAAATTCAAATGAAAAAATTAAAAAGACAAATCCCAAATCTTACTTCATCTTGCCGTTTTGGATGTTTCATTTAATAGTTTATTAATATATATATTTATATTAGGGTTAAACACCTAATACCCCTGGAGTTTAGGAACTTTATTTTTACCCCCCTGGGGTTTCATTTTTATCACAAGACCCCCCTGGGATTTTGATAAATGACCAAGTTAGTTCATCCGTTAGTTGACCGTTATGACTGACACGTGAACCAATCAGATGTTGACACGTGGCACATATTTAATTTTAAATTTTTTTTTTTTTTTTTTTAAAAAAAATGAAAATGAAAAAAATTGCCCGGGGGTGGCTCGTCCACCCCCATCCGGCCAAATGGGGGTGGCCTGGGCCAAAGGCCACCCCCAAATGGCCAAGAGCCACCCCCAATTTTTTTTTTTCTTTTTTTTTAAAAATAAATAAATAAATAAATACGTGCCACGTGTCAACATCTGATTGGTCCACGTGTCAGTCCTAACGGTCAACTAACGAATGGATTAACTTGGTCATTTATCAAAACCCAGGGGGGTTTTGTGATAAAAATGAAACCCCGGGGGTAAAAATAAAGTTCCTAAATCCCAGGGAGTATTAGGTATTTAACCCTTTATATTATTATATATCAATAAAGGCGGTTATCGGTTATAACCGCATTTCCTTACCCTTAAAACCACTAACTGCAACCACCCTAATTGGTTAGCGGTTTTTAATAACACCAAATTGATTAACGATTATCGATTATCGGTTTGCAGTTATAATCGATTATCGGTTGGTGGGTCGGTTATAACCGACCAGCTTGAACACCCTTAACTGGCTCAACAATTTGTCTATATTCTCTGTTCTTTTTAGTTGTTGGATTTGAGCAAGTGATAACCCAATCCAATTGAAACAATGGCCCAATCACGATATGCTACATGTAGGGGCTCTATATATATTGGGCTACAATGGGTCGCAATTGCAATTATTTTCTCTTCATCGCCACCCCCAATTGGTTTAGACAGTTACTTATTTTAAATAATCGCAATTTAATAACCGGTAAATATTTTTTATAAAAATTCAAAACACCATTTTTTTTAGCCATAATTTTCATGATATTTTTATAGGTTGATATTTGTTCAAATTTAATTATATTTTTATACTTTCAATAAAAATAAATAAAAAAATTGCATGTTCATAATTGATTACATCAAATTTTGATTTTTTTTTTTCAGAAAGATTTTTAAATCATTAGTGGGAAATTAATCTAATTAATTATTGTTTATCATTATGCTTACATCAATGACGTATAACAATAATTTAATAGATTTTGGATTTTTTTTTGTTTGTATGAATGATTTTTGAATATCGTACAAAAATAACAAAAAAGTATGACAGATTATGGCCCATCTCCACGTCACCCCACCACAATGTAACTATTTGTCAAATATTTTTTGAACAAAAAATAGTTGATATATTAAGAATTTTTTGAACAATAACCTTTACTCTTCAAACCATATGATCCTAATTAATGTTTAATTGCTTGATTTAAAAAGTAATTGTCTTGTCCCAATGGGTAACTCAATCGGCTGTGTATCACGCTTCATGAAGTGGAAGTCACTAATTCGAATTCTTCCCTCCCTCTTCCCTTGTGTGGACATGTCAAAAAAAAAAGTAATTGTCTCCTACAGATGACACGAGTCCACAAATGTGGAAATTCATCCCCCATAACTATCATGCTAATATTTATTGTATTCACTAAGTTACAATAAAATAAATAAATTAATTAATTAATTAATTAAAAATTAAACAAGATTTATAAATAAGGAGACTTAAGAAGGATTACAAAAATCTAGAATGATATGAATTGCTCAGTTATCAAATATTAATTGTCAATGTCCAATAGTAGTTATCAAAATAACTTTCATTAATTTCAGCGTCTGGTTTGACATTACTAACTATATGTATTGAAACAAAACCACCCAAAATTCCAATTCCAAAACAAAGGGTGTGAAATATCAACATTGATATATTGTCATTTTCTTGAAAGATATTGATAACTGCTTAATTAGATTGAGATCTCGATTTTAATATATTATTGATTGCATATATATATATATATATATATAAAGTACATATTTAAATTTTCATTGGATATTTTGAAAAATATATCACTCAATTTCTACTCTTACTCATAGCATCCGACAATTATTGAAAAATATATTATATTTAAGTTGCATAATATGTGCCCCATCCTTTAATCCTTATCCTCTTATTTTGAACATTTTTCAAAATGATATTATTTATACATTTTCCACATACTCTTATAGACATTTTTCATCTATATTATTAACTCTATATTTTTTTTAATATATATATATATAGCTGAAAAATGGGTAAATAAAAAAATGTATAGGATCATTGGAACTAAACCCTACTCCCACACGGCATGCCGTCCTAAATTTTTAAAAGGGAAAAGTCTACATGCCTATCAAATACCAATTAAAAATGTTCTTCAAACTTTCAATTAGGGTAACTTAAAGAAATTTTTTTTTTTTTTTAAGTTACCCTAATTGAAAATTAAAGAAAAAAATTTTCTTTGTTAAAAATTTTTTAACCATATTACTTTCAATTAAAAATTTTTTAGTTCTTTTATTTTCTTAAAGAAAAAAAATGATTTTTTTTTTTTTTGAAATTTATTGAAGTATTTTTATCTTATTGAAAAAAAAAAAAAAAGTAGGGTAACTTTTATTTTTTTGCTGGCATTAGGAATATTGTCAAATTTTTAGTAGTATAGGAGGACATTGTACCAATTGAAAGTTTGTGAGACATTATCAATTGACTGTTAGTTTGAGGAGTATATGGACCTTTCCCAATTTTTTTTTTTTTTTTTTTTTAAAAAAAACAGAATACCTCTCTTTTTAGTAATGCTACAAGTATTTCTTGTGTTCCTCCAAAGATGATGTAGCTCTCAAAATTACCATTAGCCTTGTAATTGATCACTATTAGATTTTGATCAAATAGTGATTTTAAAAGTCACCTCATTTTTTGAGAGATACAAGAAAGACTTGTAGAATTACTCCTATTTTTAGGACTCAACCCCTTCTTCCTTGCTATCCTTCTCACCATATATAAACTTCTATGCTATTTCCTCTCTAGTATATTGTGAGGTTTATGGCAACAATTTTAGATGAGGTTTTGTTTTTCATTAAATAAATATTATTTTTAAAAAAAATTCACTTTTAAGAACGAACATTATATTGTTAGTAATAAATTTGTTTTGAGATTCCCATATCAGCATTATTGAGAGTAATACTGTGAATCAAAAAAAGAACTTATCAAATAATTAGAGTAATGTTACATACTACATTTTTATCACACAATGTTGACGTAATGGTCTCAACTAATCTATGAATAAGTCCTTATTAAAAAAATAAAAGTCAGCGATAATTGATTAATATTGTCACATCAACATTATAAAATAGTTGTAAGATAAAAAATATTGTATATAAGATTACTCGTCAAGATCATCTATAGTATAATTATATTTATACATTCATACATGCATACACATATATTTCCTTTGTATATATATATTCCTTTGTCGGCCAACTAATTGACAATAAATGAAAGATTAGGATTTTATGTTTGAACATTGCGATTTAAGTAAGATAATATAAGAGAGAAATACAACCAAAGCGATACGCAATCACACACGAATTTGGACTTGTAAAAAGTCATCATTATTGGGAAGAATAAATTTGGAATACATGGAATTTCTTCCTCCTCCTAAAAACATTAGAAAACATGTCGATTTCTAGTAATACGTACGTAATAATGATTCTTTAAGCTCCACCTTCCCCCCACCAAAGAAAATAGCAAACAGAAGAACAAAATTGCATATATGATGATTGTAGCAGGCAATCTTTGACTTTGAATACAGCTGAAGATACACAACGACTACTTTTGAAGTTGGTGTCAACTTTTCTTTTCGCAAACTAAAGCAAGCAATATTATTTCACGTACAAATTAAAAAAGGCACATTTCTCTTTCGTTGCCAACGACACACACACACATATATACACGGCAAGCAGTGGAATTTTCAGTAAATCTTGGCCGACAAACAAAATACACGTTGACGAAGACATGGATGGCATGCACAATCAAATTTCTCCAGACAAGAAAATATTCGGATATCATTATCTGTGTGTGAAATGATCGCCACCGAAGGAATTCTAGTGGAAAGCAATGGCCATTAATTATAGCTGTTTTTTTTCCTACATTAATGTTCAGCCATTTTGTACGTCAAATTAAGCTATCATGTCTTACGTTAAACCTTCTCGAACTACAACTTTTAGGGCACGTTTATTGTCGGCTAGAGTGATCCAGAGAAGCCTAAAGTGAAACCGATTAAGGACCAAAATTGTATTTGAGTTGTACGTATAATTAACAGAGTTCTTGTTGGTGTCAAATCAAAGTTATTATCAATTGGAGACACGAAACTTTAATCAGGGTTATCTCTTAGCTTTATGATTAGACATGGAAGGTATTTTCTTCTCAAGGCACTCTAATTGCAACTTTTGACTTGATTACTAGTGGATTGGGTGCATGGATGGTCTCATGAGGGTCCAAGGGAATCTTGAAACTGTTCACATTAATAGAGGGCCGGGTTGAAATAAGTAAATGACCCTAGTTTTAAGTTAACTTTGGCAATTATGTGATATAAACCCATTCCACTCAAATGATTTGGCAGGAGGAATGGATCAAATGTACCGTGACCGCTCGATGCATTGATTTTTCATATTATTGATCATGTTTTAATTGTCTTTCATTATTATGGTCGAGTTAGAATCGTGTCAAAATATGGATATAAGATTATAAAAGTCAATTTTAACGGACCTATTTAATAAAACCGGTCATACCCTTCAACCTTAACCCATTAATTTTATATTAGGTTTGTGTCAAAAATTAACAACCCTTTTGTCACGTGTCGAGACATGTGTATAAGACTATATATGTCGATTCTAATAGAATCGTTTAGTTAAACGAACCAGATCTTTTAATCCTAACTTACTAATTTTGTGTTATTGTCGACCCTTATCTTAACCGACGATTTCTCGGTCCTTGTGTTATTGTAACTTAGAGGTAGCACAAAAGTTGCATGCCCTTGATGGTGAAGTAGTTAATTATTTTGGGGAGTGTTATTGTAACTTAGAGGTAGTACAAAAGTTGCATGCCCTTGATGGTGAAGTGGTTAATTATTTTGGAGACAAGAAAAGTTGTTTACTTTTTTCTATGGAGACAAGCAAAAGTTTGAGACCCAGGCACAGGGGCTAATCATTTGGGGGAAGGATGAAGGGAAAGAAATGGGTTTCCCAAAGCTTTACTTTCACTATCATTTTGTGATCATCATCACTTGAAAAGGAAGCTTTATTGTTGGTTGATTGGGACTTTAAGAAAAGGACATTGCCTATATAGGAAAATACCCTCCCCTTCCTCTTCCTCACTCTTTTAGGGTACTATAATATATATATAATAATTCATTTTCCTTTTCATATATATGGTATACAACAATTAATGGCTTCTATATGGTGGATTAGGCTATAAATGTAATTTCAATCATCGTGGTCCTTGAAATTGACCTCCATCCATCTTGTGTAAATTCAGGTAGCTGAAAACCATGATATTGCCAGCCTGAAGGAAAGCTACCAGATGATTCAATTCTTAGGAGGAGGGGTTGCTTAGTTATTGCCAACAAGTACCTAAAATAAATAAATAAATTAGCAAAGGAAATTAAGGGATCACAAATGTTTTCAAATAAATAAAAAAGAGTATGATGAGTATCTATTCAAAAGATTTAGCTAGATGTAATTAATCCCAATTTCTGATATTATGTCTCGTTTTGGAGTTGATTTACACAAATCATGTCTCTTGCCCCTCGTTTCTAATTATCTTTTTCCCTCAAATCTAGCCGTTGGTGTTTATTTGCCTTCGCCATTGATGAGCCTTTGATGAGGAAAGAAACTAGAGTTTATTAATTGGTTATGTAATTTAATTTTAGCTTTATTTGTTAATTGAATTATTAAGGTTAAAATTTTTATGTTTTGTCTCTTTTTTGAATTTTTATGTTTTGTTCCCAAAAAAATAATTTATTCCCTAACAGTTAAATTTCGTTCACTAACTTAAGAGATTATGAAAATATGATACTGGTTTAAATATGATACTTATCGCAATTTTATTTGCTATAACGTGTCGCAATAACGAAATTTATAAAATCAATGAACATAATTTGATTATACAACATCCGAGTTTATTTTGATACAACATAAAGTTACCCGTAAACTAAGTTTTTCCTTTTTCTTCTCATATATATATATATATATATAAATATAATAAATAAACACACATATTATTTTGATGTGTAAATCGTCTTTCTTTCTTTTGGTTTGGGAAGATTCAACCGTCCTCCATTGTTGACCATAAATAAAACTCTATTATTAAGATTGTGAAACAGGAACCCTCCATCCATGTCGTCTTTTTATTCTTGTTATATATTATAGTTGTTGATATGTATCCAGCCTACATCAGCCGAGAGTGAAGTGGACCATGAGGGGCATGGATGTATGTCGGAGACAGACATCATGGTGACGTAGCCGCACGAGGAGCTAGTAACAGTAGCAGTATGGGTCGCTGAGAAAGTGAGATGGATGATGTCGGAGAAAACAAACATGACACTACCATACGACCACTTGTACGTGATAGAAACCCCTTGGCGCTTGCATTGCCACCGCCGCAGTCGCATCACTTTTCGTCATCTTTAATGACCATTTAATTACACTCTTGCCAGCTGACAATGATACAATACAATAACCAGAAACTGTCCCCAAATGAAAGAAAAATTAAAATCATAGCAATTATAATTTTGGTGGGTAAGCTTAATTGGACAAGCATCATGCTAGCAATTTAATTTAAGGAGGTGATAAATAGAATATTATATCAAATAAATTTTGAATTATTTAATTATTTATTTGGATAAGAGACTTCCATATGGAGTTTCTTTTATATATATATATATATATATATATATATATTATTTAAATTATTAACAATTCGAACAGATAATTACTATGAATCTCAATCCAACTTGATTAATTAGTTTGGATCATGTGTAGAGTTGTCAATTTTTGACATAAACTCAACACGAAATTAAAGGATTAGGGAAGAGAAGTATGACTCGTTTAATTAAATGAGTTGAATTCGGGTTGACTTATATAGTATTATACACATGCCTTGATATGACCTGAACCCGACACGCGACATAATGACGGTTAATTTTTACATAACCCGCGAATTCAATAAAAACCTAATACAAAATTATAGGGTTAGGATTGGGAAATTTTGCCTATTTCATTAAATGGGTTAATTAGGTTATGGTCATATATAGTTTTATACTCATGCTTTGACACGGTCTGAATTCGACACACGAACACAAATTACCACCCTTATATATGTGAGAGAAGTGTTAAAATATTCAATAAGATATTTTAAATTTTAGCTCATATTTCAATTAAATATTTTAGGCGTTAAGTTTTAATTATTAAAGAAAAGTAATAAAATTATTAATAATCCACGATGGTGAGTCTGAGATGTAGTTTCTAACAGAAACAGGGATTTACAACTTTGAGACTAAGGCATTGTTTGTTAAACCCCACCCCATTCCCTGTGAGCTGTGTTTGGCAAATGGCCAGATCGGATCTGACCCAAAAACCCAAAAAATTATTCTCAAAATTAATCCCAACATTCTTATTTTTTACATCAAATCAATCACTTTTTATTACTATTCAAATAAAAAAATCACTACAAAACAAATTTTTTCATTTTTTTATGCAAAATATTCTTACTTTTTTTCTCTCATATCAATCAAATCTGCAACAGTACCATTCTACTCCCCTTTTTCATTCCATTGCCAAACACAGCCCACATTTCACCACACTATTTACTTTATTTTTTTCAAAAAAAAAAAAAAAAAATTCTTACTTTTATATCAAATCATTCATTTTTTATATTACATCATTTACTTTTTATTACTATTCAAATAAAAAAATAATTACAAAATAAAATTTTTTACTTTCTAATACCACTTTTTTATTTTTCCATAACAATCATTATTTTCTTTTTTAATTTTTTTTACAAATGAATAGTGCCGTGGTGGGGGTGTCGTTTAACAAACACCCCCTAATAACCAACCAATCAGACTGTAATTTCCCGTTGGCAAAGGTAGTTGGAACTTTCCAATTTTGGTAAAAAACGAGATAACTTAATGAAGACAGGCTTAGATGAAGTAATATGGTGGTGGCCACTAATCTCAATCATTCTGGACCATTAAACGTGAAGTTAAAGCAATAATTTGGTACTTTCCAAACTAATTTTGCAAGAAACTGGTTTCCAATTACTATCAAAATTGGAGGGTTATGCCTCGTCATTGTCTTCTTTTTTGACTCTTTATGTTGTGATAACGAAACCTTTGTGCAAAACCCTAAAAAACCAGCTCAATCTTAGGGCAGAAATGGTATAACACGCATAGAAAAAGGGAGAGAGACAGCTGGGAAAGGGACCTCCTACAAAGGGCATTTTAACAAGTCAAATGGTAATTAAGTTCACTCTTAATTCGTAAGCACCCATTAATTCTTGATGGGATATTGCTTTCACAACAGAGAGTAAGAGCACCCAATTGTATGCATGACATTGATGTAGGATATGACAGTCATTTATCAAATCGCCAAAAATATCATTTGCAAAGAAAAAAGAGGCTTTGATCAGACACTTACATGCCCACATTACAGATCTGATATAATAAGATAATGTGAGTTGTTCAAAAAATCCTAAATCTCCCAACAAACCCCAGTAATTTCATATAAAAAAAATTTACTGGTGGTGTTTATTCTTCTTGCACTCATTGATTTCAAAAGAATTACAACCATGACAGACTAATCCTATTCAAGTGTTACTTCTATTAACTTGTGTGTTATTTTAGAGATAATTTATGTTGGGGTGCAACATTAATGCTGCTCTACTCATCTCTTATAAGGTGTGATTTTGAATGTTATAAAAAGTTTTAACTTTTTTCATTAGGCACTAATTAATTTTCAAAAGAGATAGTTAAAGGCACGATTTAACAAATGGTATTGGAGACATGGTCATAGGTTTGAGTCGCATGAGTGTCACGTTGAGGAAATGATTGTTTGGGGTACGGTGCAGCAGTGATGCTATATATGCTCACGTGAATGACTCTCAGGACATGCTTTGTAGGATGACATTCTAAATGCCATAAAAGATTTTGATTTTCCTCATTAGATACCAATTGATTTTCAAATGACATGATCAAAGGCATGGTCCAACATTATGATTAAAACACATCATAAAAAAGAATAAGAATCACTAAAGTTACGTTTAGTACGCGGAATAGCTATTATATTAATAAGAAGAATAGTTTTTATTAAGAACATAAAAATGTAAAATAAAATAGTTTTGGTGTTCGAGTATATGATTAAGATCTAATACTTGGAATAGTCATTCCCTCATAAGCAATGAGAATGTTTATTCCAAATGTATTTCATTTTATATTCTTCTATCTTCAATAAAATTTATTTATTTATTTAATAGAATATTCCGTATGCATACAAAACATAACCTAAGACTCTATCCATGTATGTTTGTGATATTACCCATCCGATTCCCATGCTTATTTCCATGGGTGGTTACGAACGGTATCTCCCTACTTTAGACGGGTGGACAATTAGTCAAAACCGCCCTTAACTGAGGGCGGATACGAAGACAGTAAAAGGAAATACTTTACTCGTCTAGGTCGTATATAGTGTTAAAGTTTAACAACCAAAAAAATAAAGAAAAATACATCTATACAAAATTTGGCCAAAGAAAAGTTTTGGACAAGGAAAAGTCAAATCAGAAAACTAGGGATATGTTTGTTAATGTTGTAGAGAGTATCTTTTATTTTTGGTTTGAAAAGTATGGTGATGTGTGATAGAAGTAAAACAATTTCTGTATTTTAAAAAGTGTTTGGGTTTTGAAGTGTTTATATTAATTTCTTAGACTTGAAATGATAAAAACAAAAGACAAAACAAAAGTTGTCAACAAAAATTGTCCTATACTTCTTGTCGTAAATGTTACTAACCTATTAGAAAAATCCCATTTGCTTTCAAAATGTGGTTTTAATTAGAGCAACCTAACGTCCTTTAAATAAGAGATTAACTAGTTGTTATTTTTTTATTGAATTTTTTTTTTCCTTCAATCATATCATATGTAGTTTGTTTTTTTCTTTTCTAATTGAATAATTAACCCAACAACATGGTATTCTAGAATCAATAACTATTTTATTTCGAAGCCAAAACCGACCCTATGATGCTTTCTTTCACATTCCGACAAATAAATTGATCACGTGTGATCCAAGATCTCATGGCGCAATGTTTTCTTCTCATATAAAATTGTTTAAAAAACCACTTTGTAAGCTCCATGCTTTTGAATATTCTAAAACACAAATAATCCCAGCCGTGCACTCAATCATGTTCCTAATTAATCTTAATTAAGTTGTCACTAAGCATAAGTCGGTCAAATTGGGTGAAACCAAAGTCAATGATGTAGATATCCATATGGGTCGCTGGTGTAGCGCAACATGTTATCACTTTTTTTTTTGTGTGAATATAAAATGAAGAAAGACAGACAAAAGAAAAAGTGTTAGGCCACAAGAACTGTACCCATTGGTCGTATGTACGTGTGATTAGTTGTGTCACGCTGGCTGCGTATTTTCCAAGATTTTTCGCATTTATACCTGCCTACTTGTAATTGTCGGTCAGAGTTACGTCTATCAATGCCTCCAATCATTGAGTCTTTTGAGGTTAAACCAGCATTCGCTGCTCGGATCACAAGCGGGGAAGCTGTGACGCCACCTGGGTATCAGGCATTAAGTAGTTTGCATTATTTTTTTTTTGAAAAAAGTAGTTTGCATTATTGATTGGGAAAAAATTATTTGTAGTTTAAGATTACATGATAGGATCGTACGTATAACTTATCAATTTTAATCAAAGTCTTCTTTTAAAATGACTCCAGATAATTTTCATCTATTCACTCTATAATCTTACATTTATTCAAAATATGTCACCGTCACCTTTTTTTTTTAAAAAAAAAACTTACACACACACACACACACACACACACACATATATATATATATATATATATATATATATATACACACACTAAGAGTAGTAATTTGAATTTGCATGTCAAGTTTTAGTCATGTTGAAACATAGACGAAAGAGTATATTGGCTATTCATAATTGAATCAAGACATTTAAATCATAACTCACTAATTTTATGTAGGGTTTGCATCGAGTTTACGGATCATGTAAAAAATTGACAATTTTAAAAATATTGTGTGTCTAGTTCAGATCATGTTGACATATGCTTATAAGACTATATATATTAACTCTAACTTGATCAATTTAATTAAATGTGTCTGACCTCTCAGTTATAATTTGTTAATTTTGTGTTAGGTTAGTGAGTCATGTGAATCATATGCATTTGGAACAGATGTCGATTTAATAAATTAAATTTGAAGAAATTTCATTAACCCAACTCGAAAAATAACTTTATCCATAAATTTGTTAGCAGCGTGACCTCCCAAGCCACAAGTTGGTATCTCCCAGCTCAATTTATACCGTGACAAACTGGGGATTGAATATTAGCCTTCATGAAAGCTTTTCTTTTTGTCGTGTTTAGAGTTATGCAATAGAGATTTACAATGTTAATTTGCACAATGATACATATTGGCTTGCTTTGAGTTACATTGGGTATTAAATTTCCCCAATTAATTGGTGTTTTGATTCATTGTAACCCTTCCTAATTTGCTTAAATATAGAAAAAAAGGTGTGGTTGTAACACATCAAATTTATATTGTTCTTTCCCAAAATATATCCTACAATGAAAGTAAAGAGGAAAGGAAAAAAAAACAAAAAAACAAAAAAAAAAAGAGAGAGACAAGTAGTTCAGTCACTGATGTGGTTTGGATAGCCTTGAACTCTAAGTTGGAGGTGGTCCTAGGGGTGTTCAAGTATGCGGTCAAAAATTGCTCTACATCTGCTATCCGTTCATCCGCGTCGGTTGCAAGCGAATTTTCAACCCTTAACTTTGAGCAGGCAAATATCGTTTCTACTATCCACACATATGCGGGCAGATAACAAAATATGAGTTGGTGGAGGCAGAAAATATTCACATCCGCATACCCATATGCATATTTAAAATTCTCTTATAAAACTAAAATAATGTCATTTAAGAAAAGGAATATGGAATGCGGGTTTTATTGCTCAATATTTACAATTCAATTTTATTCTCATATCATAATTTATAAGTGTATTTAGTTCAAAAATTGGATTAAGTCCATCTAAAAAACATAACAAAAAAAATCATATAAATTAAGTTATAGTTTAAAAAAACCAAAAAAGCCTAAAAGGATCCCAAAATGAAAAACGAATGTCATGGGCAGTTAGTACCAATAAAAATAAAAAATCATCCACACATGTGCAATTATGGGCGGATTTCATAAAAATGAGGATGCAAATGTAGTTACTAAATACAATATCACAAAGTGCATATGCAGATATGAAATAAGAATATTATCCATACAAATATTACAGTTTATAACCATCCCCAAATCCTAGGTAAGAGACGGTTGAACCATCGGAGTGGTTAAATGGGTGAATAAACCACCCCTAATGGTAGAAATGCCACCCCCAAATCATTACTCTCTTTTTTCTTTCTTTCTTTCTTTTTGTTCTTGTTTTTCTTTTCTTCCTATTTTGTGTTTTTATGTGTCATTTTTAAATGATGTGGTAAAGTTAATTGGTGCTTAGTACTCAACTTCATGTACTCATGTCCAAATTTTTAATGGGTATAAAATGGCCATCAGCTTACATGTTATTGTTCACGGTTAAAAATTTTAACAAAAAGAGAACGGTACATATCATCTTAAGAAGTGATTTGAAGCGTTTTAAATTCTAGAGAGTAATTTGATAAGACTATTAGTCGATTACAATATATTTTTTTTCCATTAAAAAAATGCATTGATACTGCTTCTACCTTTTGATCTTTTCCATTTTTAGCTTGAGTTGAGTTATCTTTACAGAACTGTTAAATAACTATTAATGTTCAAAATGCAGTGACAAGAAGCTGTCTAGTACAAGGTGGACAAACAATATAATTCATAACTTGTTAAAAAGCTAATGAAACAATTAATTATATATACTCCATAAACTGCTCCATCATTAAGAATAATTTATTCCTATCACGTTGTATTTACTTAATAATAAAACATCATATTAATTTTATGTGAAGAAAAGCTAATCAATTGGATATATTTTACAGCCTGATCAGTTTTCTACTATGTGGTTTCAGATTAATATATATATATATAGTTAATTAATTAGTGTTGATTATTGTATAAACATTATATATTACGCCCACTTGTTATAGAAAACGTAAACCCTACTAATCATATCATGGTAAAGTAAGAAAGTACCGAAAACAGAAAGAAAATCATATGTTTTCTTTTTTCTTGTCTCTCTCTCTCTCTCTCTCTCCATAACATTTTGTATTTTACAGTGGAAGCTCCTCACGCCACCTCTTATCTTAGAGAGTCAAACATATGCATGGACCCCACCCTCATTGACGCACTGTGTCGGTCGGTCGACTTTGTAGTACTTCCAGGAAATTCTGAAAAGTACAAACCTTTTTTTTTTTTTTTTTTTTTTTTTTTTTTTTTAACGTTCATATTCCGTATATTTTTATTAAGTTGACGTATTTAATTTATTATTGAGTTTTTTTAATTAATAATTAATAAAACATGTAAAAAAAAAAAATTAGAGGAAAATTCGTATAAGAAGGAAAAAAAAATTTGTACTAATTACCTCTGTTTCATTAGATGTGGTCGCAGCATTAATATGCCATGAAAAGTGAAAACTCATCAAATGCATTGAACCCATGGTCCGCGTGAAATACGTAGCAAGGCTTGAAGGCCTGAAACACACGACTAAATTAAAAAGCCTAAAGGCCACCGCCAAATTTCCGGCTTCTGATTTTCCTTGTATTTTCTCTTTTATATTGAAAATTTATGGTGGTTTCTAGACAATTAGAAGCAAGAACCCCATGAATAAATTAAATATATTTTTACCCAGGGATAAATGGGTAGAATTTTCCTACTTGAAAAAAAGAAAAAGAAAAAGATTCATTTATATATATATATATTGTCAAGTTTCAAAGTACTAAATATTATTAATGTAAACATAGACATATAACTGTATTTTTACTCATAATTAGTACACGTTTATGGAGTTGTTCTCGTTTATATCACCTTTTATGATTTTTCTACATAATAGAGATATCTTAAAAACCAATCCAGTCGAATGCAAAAGCAGCACCAGATTTGCGTAAAACCCACTTGATTGCTTCACCTTCCTCAGCTCTCTCTCTCTCTCTCTCTCTCTCCATAACTTGAACTCTAAGTATGAAATATCCCTGTTGCCTTTATATCATCAGAAATTTTGCTTGATTTTTCCACTCTTGCAACAGAGACATATATTCCCACCTCCCAATCTTTTCCATGCCCGAGCAATCACGCAAGCAGAGGCATATATAGTACAACATTGTATTGTCCGTACAATAGTCTTCGTCGCAGGAACATGGGACGCCATTCGTGCTGCATAAAACAGAAATTAAGGAAAGGCTTATGGTCTCCTGAAGAAGATGAGAAACTTTTCAATTACATAACAAGATTTGGTGTTGGTTGCTGGAGTTCTGTTCCTAAACTAGCTGGTATATATCATATATGTGTATATATATATAATTCAATCATCAACTTTGTGTTTTCTTTTTGAAATATAGTGTTTCAAAGAATCTAAACATTTGTGATTAATTCTTGCAGGATTGCAAAGGTGTGGAAAGAGCTGCAGATTGAGATGGATAAACTACTTGAGACCTGATTTAAAGAGAGGAATGTTCTCACAACAGGAGGAGGATCTAATCATCAGTCTTCATGAAGTTCTTGGCAACAGGTAATTAATTAATTAATTACTTATCAGGATATTGATTGTTTATAGAAAATGGAAATGGGTATTCATTGTATTTGAGTTCTGATTTTTTTTTTTTTGGGTCAATCTTAATTAGGTGGGCTCAAATTGCTGCACAATTACCAGGAAGAACAGACAATGAGATAAAAAACTTCTGGAATTCATGTTTGAAGAAGAAGCTAATGAAGCAGGGGATTGACCCGACCACCCACAAGCCAATAAGCGAATTAGCTGAACAAAAAGATGAGAAAAAATGTACAGAAACATCATCTTTACACATCCCACAATCTCTAGGACTCCCATCTGTCTCAACCATAACTTCCCAGAGTCCAGCATTTCTAGTTGATGACTCCAATTTCTGTGATGGAGGATTAACAGAAGCTTCAAGAGAGCATTTCATGTACAAGCCTGTTTTTGATCCAATGTCATATTTTGAGTTCCAAGCGGTTGCGGATTCAAATGGGTACAATTCATCAACTTTTGTTCCTCAGCATCAGAAAAATTATCATGAGACATATTCCAACTATGGATTCAGTTCAATGCCGAGTCTGACAAATTCCGACCATGGAAACTTGTCCGGAACAGAGTTTTCTGATAACTCTGCTTCAAGAATGAGCTCATTTTTTATGAATGATGTGAAGGAAAATTCAAGCAACAGCTCAAACTTAAGCAGCTATGCCGGATTCCAGGTGAACAATATGGTAGAAAATAATGCAGTCTTCTCATGGGATGAAGAGAACAAGCTAGACTGTTTGTTTCAGTATCAGGTCAATGGGATAAAATCCGAGGAATTGAAGGCAAGCTCTTGGCAAGATCAAGATCAAGGTCAGCTTCATGCTCAAAATTCAGTAGATTTCAGTAGCTATCCGTCAACGTCGCTGTCAGAAGATCTAGCAGGAGCAAATTTTGATGTCTTCCAGCAGATATGAACTGTAAATTTTCCTTTTTTTTTTTACTTTCTCCCTACATAAACAAATACACAGAAAGATGTTGATATTACAGGGAATTTCACCTGAAAGTTTGAGATGAAGTACGTTTTTTTTTTGGTTTCCTAGGAGATAATAATCATTTAGCTGATATTTCTTTGAGATTTGATTTGTATTTCCTTTCTTTCTTTTTTGTATTTGTTTCCAGAAAGTTGAAATAATGTATATGATTGAAATTAACTTAGCTGTCTAACTAATTAACATTATTAGCTGCAGTTATGGTGCCTTTCTTTTTCCTGCTTTACAAAGTCTTCCACTTGTTTTTTTCTTCTTATTTGAATTTCAACCCCAATTAAACCCATCTGAAGTTTCATCATTATTATATTTTTAAACAAATGATATATATATATATATATATATATATATATATATATATATAACGTACATGTATAAGATAGGTACTGGGGTAGGTTGAGATTGTGATATTTTGAAGCGCTGGCAGAGCTTTAATAAAAAGATTATCCGGGCCTATAGTATATACGAGATGCTGATTTTGTAGCATATGATCAGGCTGCGGGCTCCAGGCTCCCCCATGCATTTTCTGAGTCGCTCCAAAAGGCTAAAATTGGCTGTCCTCTGCATTATCTGCATTATTAGAGAGAGAGAGAGAAAGGTTGGGTCCCCAACCGCAAAAATAGATGGCCTGAATTCGTTTAATCATCTTTGGTTTCATACGTATTGGGATGCTTTTCAGTACTGGGCCTGCAATGGCTCCAAAACTCAAGATAGTCAGAGCCATAAATACAAAAGTTCATTAAATGCATGCAGCTTGTGCATGGCCTCCCCCATCCTATATATTTTGAAAAAGTCAAATGTCCTTTTCTCTCTTCTTCTTTGGCTGCAAAAGACATCTGAAAAGGAAGATCGTGGTTAATCAGTTAGATAAAACTTTTTAAGTGATTTATTAGTGTTACGTTCTTGGAGTTGTTTACTAATGCTTTAACTTTTCGCCCTTCGGAAAGAAAAAAAACAACATTATCAAACGAGGCCGATAGAAACAGAGTTGACAGAAACCCTTCATTTCCATTAACCTAGTTGAGAGTCATTTCAAGTGACAGAAAGCTGCTACAAATATGGAGCAAAGACAACCAAAATGTGTGAGGTCTTTTAAGGTTTAAACATGTTAAAACCAACTAAATTGTAAGAGGCTGAGGATCGGATCCCGTAGTTTGCCATATATATATATATGAGCTAATCGTCCAAAGCTCATAATTGACAATATGATTAAGACCAATGCCTTTGGAAACTGATAGATTCCAAAGACCATGTTAGGGTCATTATCAACTCAATATAGAGACATTATGTAATGTCATTGTTGGATGTAATCTTAAAGCTTCCATATACAAAATACACAACTTAAACGTTTGCCGACTTCACCATAAAGAAATTGATCTGGGCCTTCACCTTTTTGAAGTCATAAACCTGGACAAAGTTTCACCGACAAGTGAAAGATTTGTTAAATCACCATTTATGTCAAAAGTTTAAGTCGATAGAAAATTATAAATTTGATCGTTTAGTTAATATTTTAACACTCTCCCTCCTCCCCACAAATATATATATATATATATATAAAGAGAAAAAAAGAAGAAGGAAAAAATGAAAACAAAAGTAAAATTAGGCATGAAACAGCGATGATGAGGGGGTGTGCCTGGCATTCATGAGTGTCCGTTTAATTGGCCCACTTATGGAGCAAATAATGCTTGGCTTACATCTAAGAGTCAATTGAATGAACCTAGACTACAAATTTCGAGAACAAACTGAATCAATGAATTATTTAACTAATAATACTTTAACATAATTGTGTCCAAAAGAGTAATTAAAATATAAGTCATGATGTTTAGAAAATGAGAAATTAGCAAACGATCACTTCTGCCTGCAGGCTAGGTTTGATTAAATAGTACCCCTCAAGATGAAGAAGTAATTAGCAGGTAATTATTAATTAAGATCATATATATGGGGACATTATTTATTCCTAGGAAAAATAAATGGGACAATATAAGCAAATATTTGCTCATCGGATATGAATCTTTTTGGACCCTTAATGTTGTGAGGTTGAAGCATGCAAATCAAAGCTATAAAGACATAACAAACAGTCAGAGTCCTCCTTAAACAAAAAGATTGTTCCAAAAGATGTGAAAGGAAAAGTCCAGGTTTTGTTAAATAGGTTGCGGAAAATGATTTACAGTGCCCCAAATTCAAACCAAGAACAGATTGCATGGACAAAAGCAGAGTAGCTGATTTGCTGTTTGACAATTTGGGTTAGTAGTAATAATGAGGATAAAACGTGAAAGGGCAGAGAAACATAAAAAACATAAAGAAGAGGGTTTTCTTAATTTGAAAGTTTTTATCATAACTTCTCATCAAAGATAAGCTACCTAGTTTTCACGTCCCAATTGATTGATTGATTGCCCCCCTTTCTCATTCAAACCGGAAAAACTAGTGATTACATGTTTGATCATTGTCTGCTCTGCATCTGCAATGCTTTCTGCTCCATTACACATTCTTGTTTATTACTTGGTTTAGCAAGTTAGGTGGAACCGGAATATTTCTAAGTATTTTTGAATTCCTCTCTCTCTCTC
Source organism: Corylus avellana (assembly GCF_901000735.1). Lineage (NCBI taxonomy): Eukaryota > Viridiplantae > Streptophyta > Magnoliopsida > Fagales > Betulaceae > Corylus > Corylus avellana. The sequence continues at coordinate 4,956,929 of NC_081543.1, forward strand.
TCTCTGTCTCTCTGTCTCTCTCTGTGTGTTCCTTTTCCATTGCTTATGTTTTGAGGCATCAACGTCTGCAAAGGCATCCAATTAGCAGAGGAAAAGTCACTTCGAAGTAACATATATACAGAGTATACAAAATGGCAGAAAGCTAACAACAATATCTAAAAGCTATTTATATCTGATAAGTTTCTATATATGAATGTTTCCAAATATGGAGTATACTGGGAGATACATAACAGAACATGTTTATTTACAACTGACTAGTTGCATGAACAGAAAAAAGAAAACCTCTTTGAATTATGAAGCATGTGCTGTTTTCCCCACGATCAATGTCACAAACTTCAAAATTCCAGAAGAACATGAAATGGCATCGTACCCAAGAGAGAAACAAAAAAAAAAAACTTAGCTTTAGGGAAATTTGCAATGAAATTTTGTACTACTTTCACCTCTTGAATATTTCCTACAGAAGTTGCACTCTATCGTTTGCAACTTTGATCGATGTAGAACAAAAAACGGGAGTGGAGTGCTGTGGCGTCCCACATCGCCAGGGTATGGGGATGAGAATGTGCTTATATGTACATATACTTGCACCCATCATGACAACAACGCGCTTTAAAGCCATGATGGTAATGAACTTATTAGAACTCCGTAGTTAAACGTGTTTCTGCGAGAGTAGAATCAGGATGAATGATCTCTTGAGAAGTCTAGTTCGGAGGAACTAAAAGCGAACAATATTGTGTGTCATTGGGGGTAGAGTGTTATAAGGGTATTTTTGTAGAAGTTGGCTCGAGCCAAGTGAAGACAGAATGCTCCACTAGAAGTGTCCTCTAGCCAAGTCCATACAGACTCCTCCGTTAAAAATCCGTTCAAAATTGGTTTGGGCAAATCCATCTAATGCATAATAGTTTAAGCGATCTTCTAATTTTGGGAACGAATTAATTCCATCCTTCTTGAGTTCTTTGTTAATTTGGTTCACTTTTTGACATTTAAACTTTCCAAAATTTCCACGATTTTTCATTTTTACGTGATTTGGTTCATTTTAGGTTAGTGCTAAAATTAGTTTCTTGTCTTTCTAAGCTCGTAGGATTGTTATAATGGATCATGATTGTATGGAGAATTGCAATTTTTGAGTTCAGTAACAATTCAGTTTTCATTATCAACCTATGAGCAGAAAACACAGATTTCCATTCACTTTTATTGCTTTCGCTACGTCAAATTCACGTCAATATTACCCAAAAATAATTCCACTTGACAACTGGCACCTACAATACCAGCTTAGTTGTTGGTTAAAAATTGAGCTAGGTCATGCTTCAGGGCTGAAAAGCCTGAAATCAAATCCTTAGAAAATGGAGACACCTCTTCAACCACAACCCAACAACCCTATATAAGCTTTTGTTAATTTTTTTCTTTACGCTCGTTTAGGTAGTTGATAATGTCAAAAGACTTTTATACCCCTTTCTTTTTTTTTTTACTTTTTTTTCTAATCAAATAAGGGAAAGGGAAAGGGGAAAAGGACTTTCATACTTTAATTTGCCATGCTACTAGTAGGATTTGGCCACGTGGATCCTTTTTTCATCTGAAGGATTCATGAAAGATGACTAAGATTTGTAAGTGTAAATTACAGATTCCTTGAGAATTGGATGACCATATCACGAGCAGATTCTAATGGCCCGACGTTAGCGGTTCGTCGACCGTCGGAAACAACTCAACCAAGTTCTCGTGGACCGGTTGACACATCTCGTTCCAGCAGGAATAGGTCCACAGAAAGTTACACTTACTGAAAAGGCTTTGCCAAATGCTGGAGGCAAAGGGGCAAGCAAAGACCCTGAGAGTATCCATGAGATTTCATCCTGTCAAGGGTTAAAAATTCTTCAAAGTCTTGGTCTAAAAGAATTGCCAATGCTAAGCTTCTAATTGAGGATTCTCATTGGCTTATTGGAGATGGAACTAAAACTAACTTTATAACCGGTCGCTGAATAAGCCATTAAAAGAACTAGCTTATAACCCGTGCTATGAGCACGTTTACATTCTCTTATATATATATATTTTTTTCTATAATGCATATATGTATTGACATGCCAAATTCCACTAATTAAATATGTGAATACCTAGACTGAAGTTCTAGGGCTTGCATCCATTATGATGCTTCAAAAATTGAATAACAAATCATATAGCAAATCTAAAAGCAATGATGGCAGAGATTGAACCTATTTAGCAAATCATATTGCAGATTATGTGTAGGATAAAGTTTGAATCCCGAATCTAAAAGCAGAGTAACATCATCAAAGAACACATGATTGTAATTGCCAAAACAAAACAAATCACATGATATTTCACAGCATTTACATGGAATGTCAATACACAATTCACATGGGGTGGTTTATTTAAGGGCATGAGGTTAGCAGTTATTTAGAGCAATCATTGAACTCGACGGTGATCTCACTGCAAACTTGTTGATAATCCGATTCCCCTCAGATTCACCAAACCCACTGCCAAAAATCAAATATTAACATTGAAAAAGAATAAAAACAAAGACAAGCATCAAAATCTCCTATTTCCCTAAATTCAGAGAGAATTCCAATGGCAAGAAAACCTCTGAAGGTGACCGACCATTGTTCTCTCCAAAAGTGGTTTCAAACAAATGACAGTTAATAAATCTTAGATTTACTTGGTTCTCTTGCTCTACTGCAAATTGATATTTGCATTTTTCTTTACTACCAATAACTACCAAAAAATGCAGAGATACTATAGAAAGATTTCTGTATTTTCATCCGTCAAACCCATACCTCTAAGTTTCTCCCCAGCAAACTAAAAAACTCAGCTAAATTGCCTGTAAAGCTGTAGACTAATGCATCAAACTCAACTATCCAACAAATCATTCATTGGCCCATGTCATACTAAATTGCCTGTAAAGCTGTAGACTAATGCATCATTGTTTTTTAACAAATGTAAAATCCAAGGTAATAGAGAATAGATGATGATCCTTCTCTCCAAAAGCGGTTTCAAACAAATGACATTAGTCTTTGATTTACTTGGTTCTCTTGATCTACTGCAAATCGGCATTCATACTTTAGATTTACTCTAGACAAATTCTAATAGAATGATTGATTTGTCACAAATCTAAAATCCAACAACTAATTTTAAAATTGAAAATGTCAGGACTAAAGTGGCACTCATGTTAAAGTATAATCATCCCTCAATCAATACATACCTGTACCAAGTTGAAAATACTGCTATTCGATTGTCTATCCAAATTTTTAAGACAAGGAAAAGAAGAGTAAGAGAGGAAAGAAGAAAGAGAGGGAGAGGGAACATCGGCGAAAATTAGAGAGAAAAAGGAGAGACGGTGGGGAAGAAAAACCTAAAGGCATGTTAAAATTTAATGAGACTTTATAATGCACGTTTCACCAAGAATCAATTCAGTCTCTAAAAATCACGGTTCATTACATGTGTCGCAATTCTAGGCCACCTCTAAGGAGGGACTTGGCTATATATATATAATGATATGCCACAACAGCTACTCTATGCTTTCCTAAAATTTAAGAATTACTACTGCAGGACCATTCTACTGACGGGCCATTAAAGCCTGATTGCTAAAGAAGCCCAGGGGGGTCTCAAGAAATGCCCATACCAGCAAAGCCAAAACAAAACTTGACGGTCCAGCCCAGGGCTTCAAACCCGAGTATACCCTCGCTCAGGTGCAATGCTTTTCAGTCGATTCCCCCATTGCAAGCTTACTTAACTGCCTGCTCACGTCAGACAACCATCCCCGATATTCTCGAGAGGAGATTTCCATGTCAATAACAAACTACTAGTGGGAGTCCCTAAAACCCTAGAGAGCAATGGTGGGAGCGAAAAATCTATAAAAGGAGGGAAGGCCTCCTTACCACACACTACGCATACATAGATGCACAAAAATATTCTTACCATTTTATCTAGTTTTCTCCCTCTCTAAGAGAGCCTTTACTAACTTGGGTGTCGGAGTGCCTCCGGTCCCGGAGGACTAGGGGCTTTCTAACAACCTTTCCCTTGTTTTGCAAGAAGAACTCCGTCTGACCGTCCGCCAATCTGCTCAACAAGAAATATGGTGAGAGTTGTTGTATACATACACACTTAAAAGAGATTACATTATGTTTGAAAATATAATCTATCTCTTGAGTTCATGAAGTTCATCTTATTCCAACTCCTCTTGCATCCTTCATCAGCTTCTTTGATCTTATCTTCAACAGTTTCAGCAGCTTCCATTATCTTCAGGTGCTATGTTTTGGTTGGGTGAGGATTATCTTCAATAACTATGACATAATGAGCCAACTTCAACACCACCTAGACTCAATCATAGACAGACTTACATTGACCTCAATATAAAAGGATGAGGCCTGTGAATTTTTACACATGGACTTAACCTGGTATATGGTTTTAACTCGCTGCTAAGCTCCCTAAAGCATTGCAGAGAGCACATTATGAGAACTACTAGATTTGGAAGATCGAATAAAAGTATTTAAACTAGTATTTAATGCAGTTATAACTGATCTAAAGGATAACAAATAAATAAATGCAGGAAAGTTTAGGAATGACATGCGTATATGCCATTATATATTATACCTGATTAAACACCGCTGGTTAATTTCTTGCCCAACTCCAAATGATATTGTTGTTACCATGGAAAGACATCATTGTCATGACACAACCGTAAGGCAATTAACCACATAAAGTGACCATAATAGGTAAAAATGTTAAACAAATGCAAATAATTGTGTATTATGTCTATAAGAGGAACAATTACTAAACCATGCCTGACTAAAATATGAAGCCTATAGTAGCATCATATGCTAAAAAGAATGATGACAACTTAACTGAGGAAAGAAGAAGACCATCAATTGTTGCCTCACTCATATGAACATAAAAAACAAGATAAGCTTCAATCTAAGTGACCCTGATAGAAAAATCAGCAAGCTTGTAATGAACACTGCTCAAAAGATGGAACCGAAATTGTTATCTAAGACCAGCCCATCCGAATCAGTCTACAAAGAGCACAAAATAGAACCACAAGGTCTACAACCATAAAACAAACTTAATTACTTACAACCTTGCTTTCCAAATAAAATCAATGTTATTGCAATGTACCCTTTCTACATTGGTGTATGAAAAATAAAAAAGTGGTTCGCTGGGGAGGAAAATGGGGCAAAAGTTAGAAGGGAACAAACATATCATGTGTGAGAAAGCATAGGAGAAACAAGAATTAGCAACTCTTTAAGAATACAACGGTAAAATTCCGTCAAATTATGTGCAATAATTACATGTACATATCAAAACATCCACTCATATAATTGTATTAACTCAACTAATTGATACAGTTATTCGGTATGATGATTCAATACCGTGAACAACAGCCTATTATACAGTCAAATTTTGTGTTTTTAATGCTCAGATTGTAACAATCTGTTCTTGGTATGTTACAATCTAAGACACACTCACATCGAGGAATAATTCTGGCAGCCAACACACTGGCTTTAGGGTGCATAAGGCTGCCTGTGGGGATGAGCTCCAGCCTGATAAAGAGTGAGGTGGTGTATGGCCTCAGCAAACAGTTCCCTCAAACTAGGATTTTGAGCTACAACAGAACGGGCTGCACCCTCAAGAGCATTCAATGCCCGTGCTTGTTCGAGGGCCTTGCTATTGCCAACTTGCAATGCAAGATAACACAACAAAACTAATCCAGGCACTTGAGCCCGTTCATTGGCCCGCAACAGCTTCATTAGCGGCGGAACCCCTTCAAACTCTACAATCGCCTTTGAATGCTCCACGCGATTGAAATTCTCTGGACACACAAATTTTCCCAGCGCAACAGCAGTCTCCATTGCCACATCCACATTCTTACTACCAAGCTGCACAACCAATGGACCAATTATCCGTGACTCCCTCGCAGGGAAAGTCCGTGCCAAACACCCAATTGCTCTAATTGCATAAATTTGCAATGTAGGACTACTCCCTTCTTGAATTACCCTCAAAAGCTGATCCAACACCGCTTTTGCAGGTGGTGAACTGGGCTTAAAAGCAGCTCGCCTAAGGTCGGGATTGGATTCTGCCACGGCGGCTATCTCCGTCACAGTCATCAAACAATTGAGTTGCAAGTCTCCTCTCTCAACCTCAACAATCTTGGCTAAGCAAAGCAACCCTTTTGTCTCTGCAATTTTCCTACTATTTGCCAAACTCTCTTTGGACAATTTACATAGCGCCTCTGCGCAGCTGATCTTGACCATAAGCTTCACCTCAGGTGTCTCCGACTCCCACTCCCTCTCCTTTCTATTATAATGCCCACTACCTTTGCTACTCCCATCGGAATGCGAATGACCCAACGACCCACTATTGTTATGATAGTTTCGTACTACTTTGCCACTCTCAGCTAGCTCTTTGTTAATCTGAACAAGGGAATGAATGCTGGTCTTACCAGACTGAGGCTTCGGATCGTCCAGAACCGTGTCCATGGCCAGCGTCGACACCAGCGGCCTCGTCGCGTTCTCTCGCGCGAACTCCTCCTGCGCCTCGGGGTCCAGGTCGGCCATCAGCGCCACCAGCTTCGCCACGGAGGCCTGAACCCTCGCCGGAGAGTCCCCGAGCACCTGAACGATCACCGGAACTCCGAGTGACTCCACAACGAAGCGCACCCTCGCCCGGTCGGTGGCGATGTTGCAGAGAGCAGTGGCGGCGGCGATTTGGGCCTCGGGGGAGGAGCCCTCCTTGAGAAGCTTGAGCAGCGGTCCAATCCCTCCCTCCTCGACGATCATCTTCTTGTTGCGGTGGTTGTCGCGCGCGAGAGACCCGAGCTCGTTGGCAGCGTCGGCGCGGTCCTTGGGCTGGCCCATCTGGATGGTGGCGATGAAGGACCAGACCCAGGCGAGGATGGGGTCGTTGCTGGCGATGGGGGGGAGGGAGAGGTTAGTGCCGTCGGAGTCGAAGATCGAAAGCAGCCACTTCATGTCGCCGATGGAGGACTCCAGGAGGCTCGAGACCTTGCGGAAGTCGGCGGTGGAGGTGATAGAGAAGACCTGGCGGAGGACGCCACTATGCTTGCACTTGCGGACAAGGGTTAGGGCTCGTTCCAGGTTCTTCGCCACGTCAGCCACGATCCGCCGCACGGGCCGCTCGTAGAGGGTTTGGGTGGCGGAGGCGAGTCGGACCGTGGAGCGGAGCATCTGGGAGAGGCGGTCCACTTGCTTGGCCAGCTCGGCGCACTCCACCTTGGATGACTCGGCTTCATGAGCCGACTTGCAGAGCCGGTCAGCCAAAATAATTGGGAGCGAGAGCTCCTCTTGGAGGGTCTTTTCCTCTCCAGGGGCCGGCGCAGCCATTCCTGCTGCAGAGGAGGAGTTTGGTGACTGAAGTGGACAACAGAAAATCTCTTTATTTATTTAATTAGCGTGATTTGGGGATTACTTTAGTTTAGTGTTGGACTTCGGTCTAAGCGTATTAGTGATAAAAATTGCTTTTATTTTCCCTAATAAATAGGACAAAGGGATTATGGTCTGCTGACTCAGTCGTCCACGTCATTAAGGTGGGGGTGCGATTTCTTTAATACGGAGAAGGGAAAAGAGAATGAATGAGCTGTCAGCCTGTCAGGCAAGACCAATTTTTTTTTGTTTTTTGGGTAGGTGTCAGCCTGTCAGCCAAGACCAATTGATTCACTGTATTTAGTACCCAATAATGAATTCCACTTCGGTAAATGGTGCACGTTTATTTTTCATATTACAAGCTAATGGCGATGGCAATCATTGGAACAAAATCTAGGAGTCTGGTTGGGACTAGAAAGTTGAAAAGAGTAGGGTGTCAACTTGGTCCGATTTTTTTGTTTTTGGCTAAAATTGGGAATCGAAATTGGGGTATCCCAGTTCTTGATTTTGGAAAGCCGGAACCGAGAACCGGGTCCTGGTTAACCGAGGTCCCGGTTATCAGTTGGTTTCAGTTTTACCCGGTCCGGTAATCAATTTTTTAAGAAAATTAGTTGTTGGGCTTATTTTAGGTATTGAGCCTAAAATAAGCCCATTTTTTTTTCATAGTTGTCCTATTTTTTTTAAAATCTATTAGTCTTTTTTGTCTAAATTAAAGGGACTTTGTTGTGATTGTTCCAAATAATTAAAAAATAAACCTTAAAAAGCCCAAAAATCCTATATATATATATATATATATATATATATATATATATAAAATGGAAATCCGGTTCCAGTATTCCCGGTAAAAACCAGGAACCGAAACTCGGTTACCTGGTTTTTGAATTTTTCAAACCGGAAGTAGGACCTCGGTGTCCCGTTTCACGGTAATTTTTGACACCCTTAAAAAAGAGTTAGAGCAAAAAATTTATTTTTAAACTTTTGTCAAAAGTGTATTTTCGTTATTTTTAAGTTTTTTAGACAGTTAAAAGCACTTTTAATTTTTTTATCAAACAAATATTTTTTTCTTCAAACTAACTTTTTGAATCTTAAAAATACTTTTAGGCCTCTCAAACGCAATCTCAAACAGGCCATAAACATCTATTCTTTATTCTACATTCGATCGTTATATTTTGTCCACTCACATGAACGGTGAGGGAAGAAAAAGAGATTGGAAATAAAAATGGCACTTTTTTCCAATTTAAATAGTTAAAATTCTACCATATTCGTATTTATTACTTTTTAAATATAGTAAAATATAATAAATACTAATTTTGAAGAAATGATAAATATTGATGTAACAAAATCTTAAACCACTTAAAAGGTCGGGATTTAAGGAAATTTACGTGGTAAAATACCCTAAGAATTCTAGCATATAGCATATTTCCCATGCATCTGCTTTTAATAATGGTCTGAAACATTAAAATGTAGGCTAATACTGGAAAATTTTCCATGAACATGAATGATTAGCGTTAAAATCCATGATCTTTGAAGTACAAACACAAATCCAAATATATCAGAATGAGGTTCCATCTATAAAGATTGAAGTAGTGCACACTGCACAGCTTTTGCTTCAAATTCTGGGAAGGGGAGAGAATCAACTCATTGGCTTAACTTGAAAGGTAAGACCAGACAGAGGAGGAAGGGGAAGGGGAAGCGCCATTATGGCATCTTTCTATTAAATCAAAAGAAAATTCGACTTGGAAGTAACATCTCTTCTCTTCACATCTTTGACAGCAATGCAGGCTGAATTGGCTTTGGTACCCCATTGTCCTTGACATCATTGTCTTTGGGTTCCAATTCACAGGCATTGGGAGGAACATCTACAGCAGGAGAGCAGTTGAAGAACCCATGAGGCTGCACTCACAAACATAATCAGAATCAGTATAGCGTATGAAACGCTTAAAAGGATATGATTAGAAAGTCGATTGAAAAGTGTAGATTATAAAAAAAAAAAAAAGGACCTAATATTATGACCACGTAGTCAACCTGATACGGTGACTATACAAGCAAAACTCAGTGAAGAATGATCTTTTGCTATGATTATCGAAGTGCTTCTAGAATAAGGTACAGAGTTGTAAATGTAATATATTCTAATGAAGAAAGTTGCATACAGTGATCAGAACTGGCTACTTTTTATAGGCTTGGATTCAGATCACTTATTTTTACAACAATCTACACTAAAATGGGCTAGAGCCTTAAGTGTAAGCAACTTGAAAGTCGTAGGCTAAATTCACAGATCAAGAGTCTCATTTATAAGAAATGCTACTAAAACGCTGCATCCTACTCATATGAAAAGACCACACCCATGTGCCTGCAAACAATTAGCCAAATTCTCAAGGACAATGCAGAAAAAATGTACATGGTAAGATTAACCAGTGAATACCATAAGCATAAAACCGATGTGCTCCACCGGCATAACAGGCCAGTCTTCCAGCCGAGGGACGTGTGTGATTCCAAATACATACCTGCATTTAACGAAATTACTTGTTAACTTGTTGAAATAATTGCAATCAAGCCATGATGGTGAAATGCAGCCAACAGCAATGAGAAGAGTTATGAAAAAAAGTTGGGAAAATCGTAATGTAAAGATGATACCACTACAATCATAATTAGGCTTAAATGCTGAACGCATTGATGAACTTCCTCAAGCATTTAAAGGATTTTTTTTTTTTTTTTTTAAGTAATTGTTGTATATATCAAAACGCAAAGGAGATGCAACCCTAATACACAAGAAGCATATAAAGAGAGTGCCAAGAAACACCCAGAAAAGCCCTAAACTCCCAAGGAGCACCCACAAGAGACCCAAAAGGGAAGCCAAGGCTCACCCACAAACCCACCAGAACCCGCCCAAAAAAACCACAAGAAACCCCACAAGCTAACCCACAAGAATTTAGGGCAAGCAAAAAATAAAAAAGGGACAAAGTTCAGAGACACATCATCTTAATAATGATTTGAAAAGCAGCAATAAGTAAAATATGATTTATTTTTATGTCCACACATGGGGAGGGAAAGGGGGGATGAAAGCAAAATATGATATTAATAGAAAGGAAGAACCAAAGAGAGATGAGACCAACCAAAGAACTACATCTGTTTCTTCTAGAGGTCGATTCTGCTTAACCCACGTAGACAATCCTTCACCAACACGTGGATTTTGATTAGGGAACTCTCCTCCAGGAAACATTTCATCGTGAGCATATGGTGTAACCCAAAGATTATGCTTCAAGAAAGCAGCTCTTCTCAAAAACTTGGCTTCCGAACCAGCTAATGGCGAACAATTTGAACCAGGTACGAGCTTGTAGCCTGTTAGCTGTCCAGTGCGATTGACAGTTCTTGTGTTCCTTACCTGGAGTGTAAAATTGTACATATTTTCAAATAAACGAACTACGAAACTCTAAAAAAAGGGACGCAGGAGAGCATTTTAAAGCATTTTAGGTCAGCCCTGACTTATACCAAGTGCGAACAAACCTCAATTTCACTGTAGCAAAAAGCCGGACCAAAACATCTTACAAGCATTTGCTATGAAAACATTTGCACCTGATACCCTGCCATTATATGCTATTACCTAGAATTTAATCACCAAAATCAATTACCAGACTAAAATATTTTACAAGCATTTGTTATGATGATATTTGCACCTGATACCTTGCTATTATCTGTTATTAATTAAAACACTAAAATCAATTAACCTGACTAAAATATTTGCATTTTTTCCGGCAATATATAGCATATTCTTATATGGTAGTAGTACCTAGAGCTAAAACCAATTACTTGAGGCTGGCCAACTAGGGCTTCACCTGGGTTTGCCATCAAATTAGAGATGGTCAAGTCCAATCAGTTTTCAGGGTAAATGGGTAGTCCTCCAATAGCTCACACAATTTGTTTAAGGAAATTAAACATAAAGCAGTAATGAGATGAAGTCATCTCTTAAAATCCTACAGATCACATGTTGATACAGAGACAAGAAATAAATTCATTTTGAAAGCAAGGAAAATAGATTAAATTGACTTTTACGTTGCAATAAATAAAATATATACCACTTCCATATAATGTTAGAAAGTGCTCATATAATGGCATACAATTAAAGGAATTCAAACAAAAAGAAGAACGAGCTGTAGTTGCATCACATAATAACAGAAAGTAATAAATTTGTACAGCTCTAAAACCAGGATACAGATGCCTTACAATCCAATGGCGAGCAGTCAAAGGATTACAATCACGCATTGCTTCCAACTCAGATTTGAGTAGTCTTTCTTCAGCATAGAATGCATTATTATGAACATTGTTCTCTCCCGGTTCTTCAACTTTGACATTCACCTCTACAACCTACATAATGAAGGGGAAGAAAAAAACTAAAACTACTTAGTAAACAACAGAAAAGCAACTCAATTTTTCTCAATAAGAGTATCTTAGACAAGGATAAGAATCCATTAGAGATATTTTGATTTCTGGGAAGCCAGCCCTTGTTACTTTCAACCACTATTCCTTGGAGGAATAGTGGTTACTAACCCACTAGCATTCCTCATAAAAGGTTCCAAATCTTTAAGGACTACATCAACATTCCACAGACCTCTTAAAAAGATTGCTCAAAAGGTTCCATACTACTTAAATATCTTAAGCCACATAGAAAATAGTCAATTTAAATGCTTCCCTCCTAATGCCTTCAGTGCACCAAACCTTCTTTTGCATCTAGTGATGGCCTCACAGATAAATAAAAACAGAAAAGATTATCCCCTGCATAATTCTTATGCATCCTAAGGATGCTATAATATACTGATACACCATTCATCACAAGGACATCCTACTCTTGTAATGAATTAATGAGATACCCTATTCTAAATTGTTTTTTAAGTTGACCTTTGAAGAATCATAAAATCCAGTTAGCATTCCTAGCAATCTATTTCCTCTCATTTTCAACTGCCACCATCAGCAGAAAGTGAGACTGAATACACTGTCACAATTGGAAACCAAAACTGGCATTAATGGAATAACACAAGTGTTCAAAGCAGTGCACCTGATTGAAAGCTTCACCAGGTTTGCAATCGACAGCCATGTCCAAACGAGCAACAAAAAAGTGTTGATGAACAGGTGCATATAAACCTGGTGCTATCATTGTACCATACTTTCGGAATTCTCCAGGTTGCAATGCTCCTAAGCTGAGAATTCCTGTAAGTTTAACTTCAGCTTCAATTTTTCCATCCTGTAATAGCATATAACTCACAAGTTAGGAGAGCTGACAATCACTTTACCACTATGCCAAAGAAAACAATGAGATAAACAGATGCAAGTAGCTCATAGTGAGGGAGCCAACAGAAGATTTAATGTATAAAAACCTTGAAGTTTCTTACAAGTGGAGTTACAAATGTGTCAAATTTCGCTAAGTACCGCCGGTATCCATTAAGTACCGCTGGTATGTAGAATCATACTATAAATACAATGGACATCTACATAATTTCACTATACAAAACTACTTCCAGTTCAAAAGTGATATTCTGGCCTTCTGGGGTACTTGACAATTATAGAAACACAAGCATACTAGTTTTCACATGCAAATAATGTGGTTTTCAACTTGCCTGATAAAAGTGCCAGTAGAATCCATACTCATAATTAGCCACAGTACATATAAAAGACACTGATAGCCGTCTAGACCTTCGAACTTCTGCTAAGCCAGTTCTCCAGTCTTGATGCTTCCATAGAATTCCATAATCCTCTTCATGCAAACATACACAATTTTCAGTCGTTTCAACACCTCCAGTGAAATTTGTAAAGTGGGCATCAAAGTATTTGATAGATCCCAAACAATCACATCCCTGTAAATGGTAGTTTTGTTTCACACCAATCAAGCTCCACCAAAGGTTATAGCAAGATGTCAAAATTCAAATATAATGAATAAAAAATCTAAACCTTCTTAAGAGAGTGTGCATTTTTTCCAAGGCCATCTTCCCCTGCATCAAAGGCATTTTTTCGGTAATGTGGATCATTTGGATCTCCATACGGAACAACCATCTCCACAAAACTCAACCTGTGGGCCACAGGTCTTCGACCTCGACTACCATCAACATATGCAACAGAATATATAACCAAACCCTCTCTAGAAGTGAAGCCAATACGAAAATTCCACTGCCAACCACAACAGAAAATAGAGGATGTTCTGTATTAGTTCTCTGAATTTAGAACAGATATTATCAAACTAATCTGGAAAACCAACATCTACCTTCTGCCATTCAACAAAGTAGCCATTAACACGAAAGCTTGGACCTTCAGGCTGGACAATTTGTAAAGGCTTTACGTCACTTCGATCAACACCACCTCCTCTGGTTTCACCGGCAGTATAGTTCCTCAATGGATCAGCTGGAGGTAGGGGAATAAATTTACGATCTTCAAATTCAATCACCACCATGTTTTGCATATCAACAAGTACGTAGATGCCCTCAACTGGGCGTGCATATCCATTTTCCATAGGGCAGTCACTCTCAGTTCTACAGAATATAAGTGGTTTAGCAAGTCTTCGACTAGGAGCATCAGCTTCACTGTGATAACCAACACACCTGCATACAGTATATGTAAAAGGAAGGTTAACAACAGAGCATGCAACAAATTAATTACATATTTACATAAAACATCTGCAGAAACTATTGGGTTAAGAAATTGAATTACCATGGATCAACCATTACAAGATCCATGTCTTCAATACCCCTCCTCTTCATTGCCTCCATAAATGGGGGGAAGTCTTTCACAACAGCTTCACATTCAGCATATTCCACAGCATCCTGATCAATTTTGACCCAAATAACATCACAGTAAGTATGCAGAAATAACAAATCAACATAGTACAAGATCTTTTAGAAACATTTTAGCTGCTAGATCTGGGAAAGCAATTTTTCAGATCAACCCTGAAAGAGTGAAAGTGAAAGTAGGGCTGGCAGTTTGGACCCAAACCATGTCAAACAAAACCCAACCAAACTGGTTCTCTTTTATCCTTTTCAGTGGATTTGTAGGTAAAAATTGCATTAAGAAAGCATAAAATTGTGAAAATCAAACAGCTGCACATAGGTTGGCTTTTAATACGACAACTGTCTAGCATTTAGTGAGGTATAAATAATATATATGAAGCAAAACTATCTCTTATCAAATTGCAGTTCAAGTTTAGAAAAGATAAAACTCAAACTTTTTCTTTTTCTAATAAGTACTTCAATCTTATTAAAAAAATGTAAAGGAACGTAACCTAAGTACACATGGAGTATAAATGTGAGACACCCAAGTATGGAGAAGTAAGAAGAACACAAGTGCAAAACTTGGGGAAGTTAGAAAATAGAAAAGTAATGTGATTCGCCGTCCACACATAGAGGAATTTGAACAAGAAAAATTTTAACTATACCACCGAGCTCTCACAATCTTCAAAGTTCCGTGCACCTGCTCTAAGTTATACTTCCCATGCATTATTTTAGAGAAAAGATCAAGTATAAATAAGCAACACTAATTTGGACAGGGCTCATCCATAACTTAGCAAGTTGGTTTACAACTGAAATCTTTCAGCCCACTGGTTAAACAAGTTGGGTTAGAAGGAGCATAAATGCAACTGAACGTGAAGTAACCTAAACCAAACCAAACAATTGAACCCCCAACTTAAAAATCAACCTTTCGCCAATCAACCGATAACCTCAGAAAACCCCAATCCCCAAAAAAGAGCCCTAGTAGTTACTTGCCTCCCCACTGAAGCATACAAAAACAAAAGCATATGTAGAAGAACAAATGAATTTATCACGCAATGTGGAGGAAGATGTGCCCCAGTTTCACATAAATATAGTGGGGCATATACAAAAGTTGTAATTCTTACAAGACTCTAGCAATATGATTTCCTAAGTCTAATATTTAGCATTTATTTTGAATAATAGCAACGTAGTTCTTCCATAAATTAACTCAACTAAAACAGCATCTAAAGTTGTAATGACCAGAGAAGGAGGGGGAAAACCAACTTTTCAATGCTGTTGCTATGATTTTTGTGTGTTCCACAGCAACAGAAAGTTCAGTTGACTGCAAGTGATCCAGAATTTCAAACTGTAGTCTTAAGCTATTATCTGAGCCTATGTGAACACTTAATACAGGGGTATAGCACAAGATCAAATGTGATGGAATAAAGCATACCATTGGAGGCTGAACATCTGGAACAACTTGTGAGGAAATTACTTTTCCTCTATGATGTCCACCACGGGTTACAGCATGTACTTCTGATAACTCAACAATCCATACACTTGTCTCATTTGACTTTTTGTTGTAACAAATAAGTCTAGCTCGCCTTGGAGGGAGCTTGGTTGGGATTACAGGCCCACCTTTGGCTTTTGGAACTAAAGATGGTTGGAAAGGGGGGAAGAAATATGCATCTGCCAAAGCAACGACATGTTTATTTGGTTCAAATAGAGACACTTCTATGAAGCGCATGCTATCTCTGACCTGAAATGGGGAATATTCATACTTGATTAGTATACCACTTCAAAAGCAAAAATAAACTCATTATTATACATACAAACATATTTTCCCAAGAAATTTTTTTTTGTAATTAACAACCTCAGGTGTGGCTCCAGCTGCCCTGACAGTTGCTACGGCCACAGAGATCTCAGTGGCAGATAAAGGATCCAAAGGATGGCTTGTTTGAGCCCTCAGCATGGTTGGGATCCCTGCACAACCAATGCAACAATCTTGAGCGATCAACAAAGTGGAAAAGAAAATATTTGCAGTTTACACAATAATAAAACAAAGGGATATGGTCAAGCAGTGCGCAATTCAAGAACATCCAGAAGAAGTTGAAAAGGCTGCGTCTTCACCATTGAATTAATGCTAATTCAGGATAAAATCAGGAGCATTCTAATTCCGAATAGAACCAATTTAGAAATTCAGAATTTACCGACAAATCTTATCAATAGGAGGGATAGAAAGCTGCAAATTCAATTGAAGCATCAAGAAATGAATGGAACTGAACAAAGGCTGAGAGGGTAGCAGCTACAAAAGAAGAACAAAAGAACAGAATATACAAAACAATGCCTATACATATGTGAACATCAAAATGTCCCCTGTAGAGAATAATTATAGTGGAAATAAATTCTAAACAAATGGATATGTTATCTAACTTGAATAAGCTCAGGCAATACCTACACCAGTCTATCCTCAACTATTTCTCTCTGCTTTTCTCTCTTTCCTTTCACTATTCTTATTTACTCAAAGCTCACAAAAGACAAAAATTACAGAAACGAACCTCAACCTCACTTAATCTAAACCTGAGAAACACATTTGTAGATTCTCACAAACAACAAACAAACGAAGGAGATAAATACACATTAACCAAGCATCGACCTCCAAGATCATCCATTTTTCACAAAAATAACAAAAAAGAAAAAAGAGTGTATATACATGTATATCAGTATATGTATAGAGAGATAGGGATACATAGAGAGACAGAGACAGAGACTGAGAAAGAACCTTTGGAAGAGGCATTGGCGGAAGGTTCAGGAAGCGAATCGACGGCGCGGATCATGGACGCCATAGCGACCTTCTTGCCGAGCTGATCATCGCGGTGATCGGTGGAGGCCACGGTCCAATCCTGCGGGGCATTTCCGGCGGAGGCCGATACCGGAGCCGACGCCGCCGATGCCGCCGCTCTGGAAATGGAAGAAGAAGACGACGAAGGAAGGTCGTTGTTGACGCAGAAAGATCCAGACACCGTCGTTTTTTTCGCAGCTGAGGCCATTGCAAGGGGTTCACGAGCTCACCAAATCCGCCGCAATAGGTCTCAATGCAATCCTCTGACATACAGCAACCGAGCTTAGTCTCCCTGCTCTCTCTACCTTCCTCCACCTCTCTCTCTCTCTCTCTCTCTTCTCTGCTGTCTTTCTCTCTCTCTGTGTGGAAGAAAGTCCAAGAACGAGAAAAAATGACCTACAAAAAACTCAAGAAAAGAAAACTCTAGTGCCTTATTTGGACCAATAATGCATTTATATCCACGAATTCAGGGAAGAGACTCGAAGAGTCGCTACACAAACAGAAAACCGTGAAAGAAATAAAAGCGATTTGGAGGCAATAGAGAGAGCAGGAGCTCTAGAGCCAGAGCGAGAGAGAGAGAGAGATATAGGAAGGGGGTTTTATATATACAAGGATACCACGTGCATAGCTTCTCCTTTTTTCTTTTTTTTCTTTTTTTTGTTGGCTTTTTTATTTTTTAATAATTTTTATTTTTATTTTTATTTTTATTTTTGGAAGTGTAATGTCTGTGGGGCCCTTAGGAAGCGGTAGGGAGGCAATAAGATAAGTAGGTGGTGGGGATGATAGGGCGATCTGCTGCTGGTCAGTGGTAATGGGGATGTATTAGGTGAAGGCTGAAGAGTGAAGACAAAATATATTTTTTGATATTAGCGTGATAAGGCCAACAAATGATTCGTGTTATTTTCGTATAAGGACTTCCCTTTTTTGAATTTCCCATGCTTGGCCTTTACCTTTTTTTTCTGTACAGGGTTGGACTTTCGTTAACTGAATCAAAGGGCCAAAATTAGGAGGCTTTTTTCTTTTTTCTTTTTTTCTTTTTGCTTGGTCAAGGGATCATTGATTTGCAAATTTGAAACCGAATTTTGGAACTTGGGGATACTAAAAGGAAAGGATCTTAATTACTTACCCCAAAAAAAAAAGAAAAAAAAAAAGGGAAAGGATAACCAAAAATTATTGAAGGTCATCTTCTGCATTTTCTAGCTTGTGTTTCATACTTTCTCTTTATATTCCAATTTCTAATATAACTGCAGTTAGGGGTGAAAAGATGGTTGTAGTTAGTGGTTAGTGGCTAAAATCACTAACCGCAATCGACTAGGCGGTTAGTAAAATTTACTAACCACCTCCGTTAACCACTAGGCGGTTAACCGCCCGGTTAATAGTTAACCGCATCCGAATAACCCCTTTTTTACTAACCGCTTGTATTGGGGCTTTTTCTTTTTTTTTTGGCTAGTTTTGGGACTCACTTTAAACAATTTTTCTTTTCCTTTTCATGGCCATTTTAGCATTAAAAATTGCTATATACCAAAATCCTTGTTGGTTACCTTCTACGAATCTATACCACATATAATACAAATAAAATTACAACAATTTTTGTAAATCATCACTTTACTTGTAATCTTGTACACAACATAAAAATAAATATATATAATAAAACTATATATATTATATGAAATATATATATATATATATATATATATATATATATATAAAGCGATTAGCAGTTAGCGGTTAATGCAGTTAGCGGTTATAGTGGTTAGCGGTTCTAAATTTTCACCCCTAACTGCAGCTAGCATTTGTATTGTGCTGAATGTGGTTGGGTGATTTTGTTTAATTTTCTCTAAAAAATGCTAATTCTTTGTGTTTATCTCTTTTTTCTTTTTTAATCTTAATTTTGAAAGCAGTTTTTCGTCAAAACTGAGTTGGAAGAACTTCTTTTGTTAGTATATAAATTTGTCATGTGTTATTTGAGCATGTGAGAAGCATATACTTTATAACTATGGCTGACAATTTTTAACATAACCCGCTAACACAGCACGAAATTATAGTGTTAGGGTTTGGCATAAACAGGTTTGGATTGACCCGTTTATAAAATTATAAAATATTTTTTATATAATAAATATATGTTGAAACGGGTCAAATAGATTAAATATGTCGCATTTTGGGTCTAAATGGGTCAAGCGGGATGTGTTAGGTCACTCGCAGGGTACGTTCAAGTGTAAAGGTCTGATTTAGTTAAACAAACTGTGTTCGAGTTTATCCTTATTGGGTTGGTGGTTGACCTGAACCCAACCCACCAACCCATTTTACCAAACAGAAATTTGCTACAAATTGATTTGTACCTAATTCATACAAACTTATATAATAAAGTAACAGATGTCCCTTAATTATTAAAAAAACATGTGCTTCTCACATGTTATTAAAAAAATATATGATTCTCACATGGTAAGGAACATGTGACACTTTACTAGATGGATTTGTATGAATTAGCTACAAACCAATTTGTAGCAAATTTCTGTCCCGTTTTACCAGCCCTACTTGTAACACCTCACTCCCACATTAAAAAGATTATTAGTTCACATACTATACTAAGTTCCACATTAACCCCTTACTAATAGAGATTGAACTTTATAAAAGATTTTATGGAGTTTTAATTGTAATTTGATTAATCATTTTGAAGTGATAATACAAATATGGCTGTCATTTTTTTTGGGTCATTAACATAGTTGGAAGAAATTCTATTTAAAAAGAGAGAGAGAGAGAGAGAGAGAGAGAGAAATGTTTCTTGCATTATGGCATAAATCTCGCTACATCTCTACTAAGTTAGCACACTCCATCTACCATTAATTAAAAATGACAAAAAATACCAATGCTAAATGGAACATACCAACTCAGCGGAGATGCACACAGGATGAACGCCAGAATGCAAATAAGCATTTCTCATTTAAAAAAAAAAAAAATATGTGTGTGATTCTTAATTTGGAAAAAAATAACAAAGACATCTCTAAAATTACCAATTTATGGAATTCGGCTATGTATGGAACGAGGTCTTGATAATATTCTTATTGAGAGTGATGCCAAGCAAATCACGGATGCAATTCAATCATGAACAAGGAATGTGAATAGTTTTGGCCAACTAGTGGAAGGTATTTTCTTTATGGTCGAGTTTATTCCCAATTGGCAGACTTCCCATGTAAGTAGGGAAGCAAATAAGGTAGCCCATGGTTTAGCTTGGGCGGCAATTAGACATGTCTTTGATACTACTTGGTGGGAGGATTATCCATCATGTATCAGTGACATTGTTTTGGTAGAGAAATCTGTCTTGTTGATCGTTTGATTAATGAAAGTTCTTGAATTATTTTACAAAAAATAAAATAAAATTACCAATTGATAATGCTAAAACCATGTTGAACAAACCTCCTTATTAATTGGAATTGAAACAAATTAAAACTCCATTAAATAGCAAGTAACAACTAACGCGAATAAACACAACTATATTGTTGCCATTCAACAACTGGATCTCCTCAAAGATCAGAATTTTATTTTTATTATTTTTGATATTACTGTTAAATTTTTATTTTTGTATAGCCGAAAGACTTGTAAAATTTCTAGGAGTGTAATTTTTTGTACATGTTGTTTAGTTTGATGGGCTGTTTTCAACCGATTGGTCTCTCATTCCATTCGGATCAATAATAGAAAAATCTCCCTTTGTAACATTTTCTCAATTGGCTTAGAAGAAGAAAAAAAAAAACAGCTATATTGTTATTTTTTTATGGGTACAACCATATTGTTGGATGGATACAATTAAAAAAGGTTTATACCTAGGTTGTATGCATGTGTACAAGTAATCAATGTCCATGCTTGAGGTTTAAAGAAGACCAACACATGTCACGTGGTTGGACAGCCTAGACCTGTACTGCACACACGTATACCATTCACGTAACGGGATCAGATCTCCAGCAATAGCTAAGAAATTGCTCACAAAATTTTTTGTAAATCTTGATCATCCAATGTCATTCAACAGCCATCAATTCGCCACGTGTTTCATTAATAATAAAATATTATTTATTTTTTTAAAAAAAAATATTAAATAAATAATAAATAATTAAAAAATATAGGGTGACTGGCCACCCCATTTTTGTGGCCGCCACCCAGCTCAGCCAAGCCACCCCCAAGGGCCGAACTAGAGCGTACTCCTCGATGAGATTAGCGAGGTCCTCATCATAGGTGACCGATACCATAGCGTCAAGGTCTTCATAGGCAATTGGCAACGAAGGCTCACATATCAGCTACACAATTCTCCGAGCTTCAATAACAGCTCTGTACCACACACAACCACAAAATTTTTGGTAAGCAATTTCCCAACTATTGTTGAGGATCCCGATGAACCTGATCCATGTAGGGGCGGTCCAATACCATAGCCAGATAAGATACACCTATCCTTTAATTATTTCTTGTCCATGCAAGCAAGGTTATCCTCTTTATCTTTCTATACTGGAAAACCTTTTTAAAGGAATCCCATCCAGAAGTGTTAGGAATATTCTTTAAATGAAGGAGTATTTAATGTAATAAAGATAAAATATTAATCCATGCAGTCTTTTTTATTTTCCGTATCAAAATATTTTATGTATCTAATAGAACTGTGCAAATTGCGTGTAATCTAATAGACCGCAACTCTTTTTGGCCCTCACTCTTCCTCCAAACTCTTCAAATTATATGAAACTATATGATCACTGTTAATCAACATGTGTATATTTTAATTAAAAATATTTTTTAGGTTGATTTTAGTTGTTTAATATTAATATTTTATTTTGTAAATAAAAATTGAATATTTATAGGTTAATATAATTGACCCAAAAAATATAACAAATATTTTTTAATTTTTCGTACAAGCCAAACACGTCAAAAAATGTTTTTAATTGAAATCATTTTACGCCGTAATAAACAAGGCCTAAATCTCGTATTTCTTTCTTTTATGTGCTGGATTGTATAGAAGATAAGGGCCGTCAATTTTTTATACAATGCGAACTCAATACGAACCCAATATAAAATTAAAAAGTTAGGGTTTTGCATAAACGGGTTTAGGACATAAACAGTTTGACCCATAGGTTGACCCGCTTGACCCATTTATTAAATTATATATATTTTTATATATAATATATACATGTTGAAATGGGTCAAACGGGTCATGTTGGGCTAAGTCAAACTGGTCAAACAGGTTACACTTGGTGCTAAATGGATCAATCAGGTCAACATGTGTTAACATGTTTGTGACCCGTTTATTAAACAAGTCAAGCGAGTCGTGTTGAATCACTCGTGGCCGGGTCATGTTCGGGTTTAATGTTTTGACCCGTTAAGCTAAACGAGTCGTGTTCAAGTTTACCCTTATTAATTTGACTGGTAAAATAGATCTACTCGAACCCGCCAACCTTTTTTGTCCACCTTATAGGGTTTCTAAGAATTTCTTGAATTATACAACTCCCTAAAATCATGCTTTAAGTAATCCTTTTATTGATGACGATTTGCTTAAGAGTGCACCATCTATTCTCTTTCTTCTTTTCTTTCTTCGTGGTGATAAATTAGCATCACCAATAGGTCAACTTATTTGTGGAATTTAAGGCCATATCTAAAGTCTCTTGTCTAGAAATAAGCTGTTCACAGAAGCTCTCAATTCTTTCAAACTTATCAAGCTTTGAAAATACATGTCTATCTATGCCTTTTGGCTCGATCAAGAAGTGAAACAGAAGCCTAAATATATATATAAAAATTATTTATTGGCCAGCAAGTCATGCAAATTACTTTATTGTTTCCTCGATGATCCTACTTCCTACCATTATCAACATGTTTGGGAGGACATTTTTGTTGGTGGAAAAGAATAGACATCCACTTCATAATGATGCTTTGCTTTAATCATAGTTATTGACTGAGTCAGTCACCACCTTCACCTACCTTCACTAGGCATTATAAAATTAATTAGTTAACTAACTAATTAAACATTATTAATTACTATTTACTTTATAATTTACTCTTATCAACCCTAATTTTTTTATGTAACTTTATAATGCACTAAATCTTTATTAGGTGCAAAGCACCAAACATTCTGCCATGCCCACGCGAGTAGCTCCAAGAAAATAGATCTAGAGATGCCCATGTTTGAGATATGGGATCGAATTATGTCTTCAACAAGTTTATCACTAGTAAGGGAAGGTGAATCAGTGATTACACGTGTGTTTAGACCCTGATATGTTATATTATTTTATTGTTTAGTGTTTTGTTAATTTAGCTGGATTTTATCTTATTTTAATGGGCTATCAAGTATCAACCCAAGTGTCACTAGAGTTATAAGGAACGGACTATCTCCATTTCAAATGAAATAGAGAGCTAATATCCATTTAGTACATTTAAGAGGGTAATATTGATTTTATTTTTTGATCAGGGGTAAATTTTTTGGACAAGTTTAGCCTACTTGAGCATAATTTTGTATTGTAGTAAGTAGCTTTTGGTGAATCAAAATTTGATTGACTGTTTGTCGCCTTCTCATTTCTCCCTCTTTTCTTCTTTTTCCCATGCATGGCTTCTTTCTTAATTATTTCCCTCTTACTTCTCTTATACTCTATTTTGAGAAAAATATAAAAAAAGCCCTAAAAAAGAGTCTCACGATGTTCAAAATATACTAAAATAGCTCATCAAACTACTAAAGTGTGTTAAAAATGCCACATCTCTTTATATATATATATATATATATATAATTCCCTTATTCTTGAAAACATAAATAAAAGAGGCAAGCACTAGCTCAACAAAAAGAAAAAAGAAAAAAAAACAATTAAAAGAGGCAAAAGGAGATAAAGACAAATAAGTGGAGACAGCAAAACAAATAAATAATAAAATTGGGTCTACCCATTTTCCATGGCTAGTGTGTTTTGCTTCCACTACTGAGTGTGCATTATACAACTGGCTTGACGTTTGCTCGAATAATAAGCAAATCTCCAAATGGCCTTTTGAATGCCAAATCGAAGAAGTGGCAGTGGATATACTCCAAGTTGGGGAGGGAGAGAGGAAAACCAGTAATATATTATATATATATATATATATATTCTTGGCAGTGGATATACTCCAAGTTGGGGAGGGAGAGAGGAAAACCAGTAATATATTATATATATATATATATATATATATACAAGTCATTTTCCATGGTTGACCCTACCACTAAAGATGAGTAGTATCTATCACATAAAGAAGACATTGGAAGAAATCGGTGTTTCTGTCAAATGAAACATGTTTTGAAAACCAAGTTCAGAACGTGGGACACTCATTTCTTCTGCTATTTGTGGAGAGGATCGATATAGGAAGAAAAGTAGAGTTAAATGAATGAAAAGGACGTACATAGATCACTCACTCACCAGGAGACGTCAGTCGTGGAGAACAGGAAAAGGAGACGAAAGCCAGACGCAACAAAGGCCAAGTTGACGCACAAATATATATATATAGTGGTTCAGATTCGATTTTCGGTATTTAATATTAGTGTATATGTTGTAATATTAAATAGACATATATACCGTTAAATATTTTAAAATCTAATTTGAACAATAATACAGTTTCTCACTATTTCACTTAAAATTGAGAGGGAGTTATTACTTTACTTATTACTCATGTTAGGGATAAAATCTACTATAGATCCCAATCAAGCAGCCACATAGAAATAAGCTACAACCACAATAGAACTTAATTAGTTGGAGATTATCTCTCAAACACCTTCCGCTATCTCTCAACCACCTTCTATTATCTCTCAACAATGTGGATAACTCATGATCTATTAACCACAAGATGAACGTAAAACGTGTAACGACAGAAAGCAGTTATATAAAACCCAATAAAAGGGACGTAATGCAGGAAGTAAAGTGATCGATCTATAAGATTTATTGAGAGATAAATATAGCATGAGCTAATTAGCTCATGCTATATTTTGACTCCACATAAGATGAATAACCTAAGCATTGGAGTGTCTCCGGCCAAGGTTGGGACCTTTTGACACTCTTGTTATTCTGCAGGCAATCTATCGCCAATCAAGCCGTACCAAAAATTGCATCAACAACTCAAATATTTTTCATTGTTGTTCAATATCAATTTTAGTTACTTGTCAAACTTCTTATAAACATTTTCTCTTAGAGTAATGCGATATACTCAACTTTCATTGTACTTAAAACAACTGAGATGATATGGTAGTGCCCATTAGCTATTGGATCAAATTTTATTAAACAAAAAAGAAATAAAAATTAAGGGCTCATAAATACAGATAGAGTTTTCCTCCAAACTGGGTCGAAAGAATTTCCTCCAACCTATTCTATAAATGACATATGTCCACCTGTGAGAATCACATGCTTTTTTAATTACAAGAATAAAGTTAGAGTAAATTTTATTCAAAAAAATGTGCTTCTCACATGCTATTTAAAAAATATTTATTTCTCACATGAAAAGTAACACGTCTTTTTTATAGAATAAGTTAAAAGAAATTCCTCCAACCCAATTTAGAGGAAAACTTTGTCCCATAAATATTGTCTCTCATCAGCCCAATTGCATGAGAGTGAAATGAGAATTGGATATTTAGTTTACTCTTTCTATATAATGAATAACATTTTCTCTTGTATAAGAAATAAAAGGACATCTTATCAATCAATATACCAATTGAAACAACACCATGGAACTTAAGATGACTTGTATGTATACTATTAGGCAGATTTTTCAGACTTGGTGGTATACGTAAATGACATAATGATGACTAGGCTGATTATATTATATTCAAATTTCATATCTTCTTAGGGTTAAATTCAAAATTGGTCCCTATACTTTTGGTGTTTACCAAATCAGTCATTGAGTTTTCAAAATTGTTAAAATTGGTCCTTGAACTTTATGGTTGTGTAAAATCACCCATTTGAAAGCAGAGACTACAAAAGAAATTAGGAGAAAGAGCAACAACATTTGACATTTCTCTTTTAGATTTGAGGAAAATGAAGATCTTTTAATATATTTGATAATTGTTGGTCTTTCTCCTAATTTCTTTTGTAGTCTCTGCCTTCAAATTTCTCTAATGAAAGAATATATTTGAATCTAGATTTAATTAAGCCTTTCTTCTACTTTACAATTATGCATTTCCAATTTCCCATGGATTGGCTCAATTTTGGATTCGTCATTCTCCAATTTCCTATCATTATTTCAATTTAGGAGCATGTCTAGTCATAAGTGGAAAATTTTCAATGGCCAACCTTGGAGAAAGGGAACAATGGAGGAAGTAAAGTAGGCTGTACTACATATGGGGCCTTTGGCTGAAGAACAGTCCAAGTCCTTGATGTTACCCATCATTATTGCTTTTATATAGAGAAGGGGCTCAATTACAAATGCCAAGGTCAAGTCATTTTAATTAAATAAAATAAAATAAAATAAAAAATTAGTGTTAGTATCATAATAGTTGCCTTTCTAATTGGATCAAGATGTACGTTCTAAAAAAATTAGGATAACTGCAAACTAAAATTCTTAAAATCCGACTAACTATTTCTAAACTCATTGGTTTGAATTTGCCATCTAAGTATTTATCACATTTAGAATAGTTTTTTTTTTTTTTATATAAATAAAATAAAAATAAAAATTCATTACACCTCAATTCTCATAGATGGAAACATTAAATTAGTAAAATTAGAATAATTTAATGGAAAGAATGCAAAGTCAATCAGAAGTGGTTGCATCGATTTGCAATAGCTAATAAGCTCCATATGGTTTAAAAAGTGACTTAAAAACCACCTTGTTAAGCATAAATGACAAATAATTCCTCACCCCAAACTTTGATTTAATATATATTATGATTGAAAAATCAGCAATAATAATAATATGACATGTGTCCCCTACAATAAAAAAAAAAGGATAAAAAAATATAAAACAAAAACATAAATAGATTTTACAAATTGTTCAAAGTGAATAGCCAAACTAAGATTTGGGTGTGGTTTGGCAACAGTTTCAGTCAAAACTTCAGACGAAAGTTTGGAATGAAGAGCTATTTGTCATTTATACTTAATACGCGGAGTTTTAAATTGGTGTAATCACATGGACTAAATTTTCATTTTTTCCTAATATAATTAAAAAATGATGATGAAAATTCAAACTCTACTCTAGAGCTAAAAGAATAGTAATCCGATCTATTTAGGAGGCTACATGAGTTGTATAGCAACTGGCGGTACCATTTATTGGTGGCCTCTCAATGCTCACTCAAACCTAATAAAGTATATTACCTCAAAGGTCTATTCGCCTTTAAGATGGACCATGCCTAGTGGGTCAACCCCCCATCAAGGGAACCGGCCACCGACCAACAATCCCTTAACTGCCTGGTCACTTGCACGATGGACACGTGCTAAGGGGACCATAAAAGGAAGAATATTTGGCGGTCTTACTTATTTAGAATTTGTTAAATGAAGAAATAATCCGTTGAAACATTTTCAAATAAAAGCTATTTATAAGAATATATCACATTCTATATCAGACATTTGACCTCGAGTCCTCGTTATATCAAACACACTTATCATAACAACAGTGATCTATTAATAAAAGTTAAAGAATAAAACTTAAATAATTTGTTTCGATGGCATGGCCGACTTTATGTCCTCTAGAGGAATGTTGAACACAAATGCTGTCCGAGACTTGGTCTTGATTCTCTATCAATAACATTATTTTACTTGGACTAGGAATATGCAGGATTCAAATGTTTTAGAATTTCTAACACATTTTTAAAAACCAATTACAAAATTATTTTCAAAAATCAAAATAATTCTTAAAAAAAAAAATTAAATAACTGTAAATGTTTAGGTTCAGGTGGATGATTACGATCAAAAATAAATAAATAAATAAAAACTGACGTAGTGGTTACTTGTAGCCGCCTACCCATGATGGTGGTGGCCACCTAGATGGTTGCTGACCTGTCATGCTAAAATCCACTTGTGTATAGACAGATGTGGTAGGTGACACTATTTTCGCACGCTAGAGTTATGTTTATTTTTCTCTCTCTCTCCATATGATATGGTAGATCTCAATCTCATCATATTTGAGTATGGATTGTGAAAAACCAAACAAATGTTGGTACAGAAGTAGTATTTCCATCTTCATGAGGTCCTTGCCAACAAATTACGTAGCCCTTCTGGCCCCTTCATGCAAAAGTAGCACACCAACAATTGGATGGTGACAGATGTCGGCCCCCAGTGGTGGTGAGTTCCACATTTGTTGTATCGAAGAACAGTAACTGTCGGGCTCTTTTCGCTGCCACCCACCCTTTAAAGTTTAAAGCTAAAGTTAGTACTGTCTCTTTTCGCTGCCACCCACCCTTTAAAGCTAAAGTTAGTACTGTTGCATTATATATATATATATATATATATATATGTTAGAATATATAGAAAATATATATATTTCATAATTATGTTGATATTGAAATATTTTTTATTTATGGGTTAATTGTAATTAAATCAAGGGAATTTGATTACCAAACTTATATTTAGACATTACCCTATAAATAGGGACCTTTGTATTGTAGACAAATTAAGTTAATGAGCACAATGTAGCCCTTAGGGGTATTCCGAGTGGTGGACGTAGGTGTCTAACATCGAACCACCCTTAAGTTTTTTGTGTTAAAAGAATTCAAACAAATGATCTTTATTTTATTAGACGTGATTTCAGTTAATTAGATTATTTCTTGAAAATAGTACCGTTGCATTTGACTTGAAAGTAAGAACCTCTTCAAAATTTAAATTATACTCAAATAAAGCTATCATACAACTATGATAATATAATAATAAATATTAATTATTAATTTTTTTACATATAAATTTTTGTTGATCCAAATATTAATTTTTACTGTAATTATTATGAGAGTTTACTTAAAAAGCATTGGGAAATGAAAAAAAAAGGTTGAATCCTTCAAGTGTTGAAAAATCACTCCAACTTTGAGCCCATTGCTTGTTTGTAATTTTGTTTCGTACGAGTTTCATATCGTCGGCATCATCACGTGTCATTGTGGACATTATTATGATTGTTGTGTGGCATTTTCTTCATGTGTTTTTTTTTTATCCAGTTACGTGTGGTACAAAACAATGTTTGAATATGACCATGACAATCCTTTCAAAATAACGTTAAGTGCAAGTATTAGATGCTCATTAAAACCGAAAGAAAATGCTAGTGTTAGAAAGAGAGTACGGGTGACCGGAGGGTTGACAATTTTTTATATAATTTCTAAATTTGAAACGAAATCAAAGAGTTGAGAAATTTGACTTATTTAATTAAATGGGTCAGGTTCGAGTTGACTTATATAATCTTATATTCATATTTTGACATAACTTGACACACAATATAATAGTATGCAATTTTTAACTTGACTTGCAAATTCAATACAAAATTAGAGAGTTAGAGTTGATGAGTTTAACCAATTTAATTAAATAGATCATATTATGGTCATACCTCAACACAATCTAAACTCGACACGCGAATACAAATTGCCATGATGCTTTCACTAGTGGCGGGTGAGTCCCATTGATCAAGACAAAATACTTTTTGGGGGCAGATTCGATTTGAAAACGATATCAAACATTTTTTTCCATTATAGTCCATTTGTTGGACTTTTGTGACTTGAACAATGAACATGAAGCCTGGGGCCTTTTGGGTTTTGGACTCTCTCTCTCTCTCTCTCTCTCCAAGCCCACTTGTATTTTAGGAGAGAGTGTTGACCGACTTTGCTTTCTTTCTTCTTATAAAAGCCGCAATATTTGGCCGCGTGAAACTTAAATCAAAGCAGCTGTTGTGTTTTGGGTCTTGTAGTGTCGGCGCAAGAGTGACAATAGTGAGCGTTTTTCTTTCTTCTCGGCACCGCACCAAGAAAAGCAAGAGACAGACCAAGAGGCTCTGATAGTGAGAGAGAGAGGCAAAAAAAAAAAAAATCAACATAATCTCCTCAAACTACCACCTAATTGATAATTTTCCACCAAAACTTTCAATTATGACAATGTCCCATTCAAACTACCAAAAATTGTCAATGTTTCTCCCAATGACGAAACTACCCTTAATAAAATAAAAACAAAAAATAATAAAACTTCTAGAAAAAATCTAAAACTAATTAAAAAAAAAAAAATCTAAAGGGTAGAACATTAAAAATTAAAAAAAAAAAAAATCATTTTTATAAGAAAAAAAATTAAAAATTTCGATTTTTTTTGTTATAAAAATTTCGTTTTTTTTTTGTTTTATAAATTTTTTAAAATAAAAATTTCCCTTTTTTAAAAAAAATATTCGTTTTATTCTTAAAAAAATATTCTTATAAATAAATTCGTTTAAAAACTTTTTTTTTAAAAAAAAAAAAAAATTGTTCTTTTGAAATTAATTTTTTTTTGTTTTGTTTTTTTAAAATTTAATTGTTTTAAATTGTTTTTAATTTTTTTTAATTTATAAGGGTATTTTTGTCTTATTAAGAAATATATAGGGGCATTTTGATCTTTTTGTTAGTCTTGAAGGGACATTGACAATGTTTTGGTAGTTTAGGGGGGACATTGTCACAATTGAAAGTTTAAGAGGAACATTGTCAATTAAATGGTAGTTTGAGAGGGTTATTTGAACTTTACCAAAAAAAAAAAAAGGTATGTTTGAGAATGTCATTAAAAAAAAGTAAAGTGTTTTGGCCATTTTTAAAATAGAAAAATGTCAAATAAGTACGTTTTTAGCAAACAGAAGAGCTTTTTATTTGACAGCACTATGGTTGTCATTAATGCAATCTCAAGCAAACTGTTGCCACTCTCTTTAGGCTTTTATTTCTCCTCCACCAAAACAAAAGCATGATCAAATTACATCTGTTAATTAATTATTATGAAGTTGATATTCAATAGCAATTGCTATTATTATTGGGACAAGGAATGTTTTTTTTTTTTTTTTTTTTTTTGGGGGGGGGAAAGGACAAGGAATGTTTTCACTTTTACACTTCTTAACATGGTTCTTTCAACTGTAACATGGATCACCATTGGATCTAATAGGGTTCTTCCAACTGTAACAAAGATCAACCGTGGGAGGCTCATGTTTAAAGATTATAAATAGGGTTGTAAATAAATCAAGTTCGTGAGAACAACTTGCCTTACATAAACTTGAGCCTAGTTTGTTTAATAAACTAGTCGAATTTGAACATTACTTTTGGTTCAAACATAAACAGGTTAAACTCAATGAACTCGACTCGATTTGATTTGAACTCATAGACACTTTGTAAAAGCTCGACTGGGTCAATTTGAGCTTTTTTAGAACTCATATATATGGCTGTCGTGGTCGTCATTATTATCTTTATCAAGTATACTATTTTAAAAAAAAATTGTATTTCACATAGCATTTTTTCTTTCGACTGTAACCCTAAAATATCAGTCGCCTCCCTCATTCTTTCACCTTCACCCATCATTGCACCTCCTTCAGCCACCCTCACGGCTCACGCTACCACCAAAGCCCCATTGCACTACTTCTGGTCGCCTCTTTCAATTTCAATCAATCGGCAAAATGAAGCAGAAGCACCGGATGTGGAGGGCAGAGGCAAGGTGGCCATATAATGTCAATGCTACCGGAGCAGAATAGATCATGAGGCAGAGACTAAAATTTGAAATTCTTTATAGCAAGCTCTGATTATTGTTGCTTTCAAATATTTTCAGCAATATAAAACAATTTAAAAAGTCAGAAATTGTTTACTTGAGTAGTATTACTGTTCACATCGGCTATGAAATGTGAAATGAACGTAAAGAAGCTTTTAACCCCTCTTTTCTTTGCTTAGCTCAAACTTCGAATTTTGACCAGCCTCGAGAAGATTAAAAAAGGGACCTGAACTTGAGCTGACTCATTAGATTTGTTTGTGTTGAGCTCAAGCTGAAGTTGAGCTAATGTGTATGTCGGGCCGGTTCAGCTCGATTACAACCCTAACAACCAGAATCAAAGTCCTAAGCCTCAGAAAGATGTGACTAATCAAAAATAATTCTCACCGTAGGAGTTAAATGATATGGATCTCTGGCTTTCATTGAAAAAACAAACTGACAGTACAAATTTAAAAGAACTATGTTTCAAGGGGAAGGGAAAAACACCTCCGATCAGCAACTTCTTCCTCTCAATTCTCACCTCAAAAACCCTAAGCTAAATCATTGTCAGTTTGTCACAAATCAGCAACAGACGAAGAAGAAGATGGAGTTGAAAATGTTGCGGATGGACAAGGCATAACCAGTTAAGAGCACTATATTTAAGATGAAAAGACACTTCGATGGCCTTTCAAGGGAAAGGGGAAAACACCTGCGTTCGGAAACTTCTTCCTTTCAATTCTCACCTCAAAAACCCTAAGCTATTATCTTTGTCAGTTTGTCCCAAGGCATAATTAGGGTTTTTGAGAGGAAGAAGTTGCTGAAAGGGGGTGTTTTCCTTCATCTTAATCTGGATCATCATTCTTTTTAACTGAGAT
Organism: Corylus avellana; assembly: GCF_901000735.1. Lineage (NCBI taxonomy): Eukaryota > Viridiplantae > Streptophyta > Magnoliopsida > Fagales > Betulaceae > Corylus > Corylus avellana. The sequence continues at coordinate 4,989,365 of NC_081543.1, forward strand.
GTCCAATAGTTTTTTCAACCGGATGTAAGCCAGATCCAAATGCTATGGCAGGATTAGTTCAGAAACATGCCTCACTGGCATCAGTTCACCAGAGAAGCACACAAACCTAGATGCCTGCAAAGAGCATTCTAAATTGCTATGCATTTACATTATGCAAATTCTGCCAAATGACTGAGAAATAATAAACAGGACCTGAAATTCATCCCACCATTATTTGACCAGAACAGTGACTACTGCCAACAAATAAAAACACTTCAAATTATAATAAGAGTTCATAATCAGGTTATGCCAAGGATTCCATACACCTGCACTCAACATAAGCAAAAGCAAGGAAATTCACTTCATACTTAGATTCATTTCTGAATCATCAAGCACAACCTAGAATTAACTTCCTAAGCAATATGATCGATCAAAACAAATTTGGTCTTATTTTATCTCAAACATATGGCGTAAACTGTTAAAGTCGCAATCTTTCTTATACGAAACCCATCTTTAACCCATTTTCCATCGCAGAAGTTCACACCCCATAGGAAAACATGAAACTTGTAGCATTTTCTAAAATATATGATATCCAAATATCAGATCCAATTCCAACAGCAATTAAACAAGTTCAGATTAATTAATTAATCAAAACTAAAACCCGCAAAATGAAATACCCAATAACCTCCTAAGCAGTGAGAACGACTGCCCCGCCGGCCTCCTTGATCTTCTTCTCAGCGGTCTTGGACACGAGCTTGGCCTTGACCACGAAGGGCTGGTTCTCAGGCAGGATCCCCTTGCCCAGTACCTTGAAGTAGCCGAACTGGGTCACGTCGAGCAACGGCACGTTGTCCTTGGAGGCCTTGTCCTTCACCTCCTGGGGAACGAGCGACCACAGCTTGTCGACGTTGACGATTGGGCAGTGAAACTTGTTGCGCAGCCTGTGAAAGTACCTCATACCGACCTTGCCGAAGTAGCCAGGGTGGTACTTGTCGAAGAGGATTCGGTGGTGGTGCATCCCTCCGGCGTTACCTCGACCCCCCGGGTGCTTACGGTGCTTTCCGATTCGGCCGTGGCCAGCACTAACGTGGCCTCGCTTCTTGCGGTTCTTCTTGAAGCGGGTCGTCATTTTGGCTCTGCTAGTGAGTGAGCGGCGAAGGAGGAAAATTAGGGTTTGGGGGGATTTTATAGGGTAGGGTTGGATTTATGGGGAAATGTCATTTAGGTCCCTTCAAGCCTCATGGGTATTTTTGAAATATTTGTTTATTATTTATTTTGAAATATCATTTATGTTACTATCTTCTTATTGAGGTCTACAGATCGTTCTAGAATTTGTAGTAGTTCTCAATTCTTTAAATTTAAGTAATTCATTGAAACTTCAATAGTCTTTGAAAAACAATTAATACACAAAATCGGAAGAAGTTAAGAGGCGGTCGAATCTAGGGTTGGCAATTTTTTACACGCCGGACAAATACGACATAAAATTATAGGGTTAAGATTTAGCATAAAATGGTGCATATAAACGGTTTGACCCACTTGACCTATTTATAAAATTATATATATTTTTTATATAATAAATACATGTTAAAACATATCAAACCATATTCCGGTCAAAACGGGTAAAATGAGTTGTGTTGGGTTAGATCAAATGGGTTAAACGGGTTGTGTTGGGTGACTCACAGGTCGTATTTGAGTTTAAGTAGAGATGAAAAGACGGTTACGGTTACCGGTTATTGACTAAAACCGCTAACCGCTTAGGCAGTTAATCACTAGGTGGTTAGTAGTTAGTAACTCTAATAACTGCTAACCGTTTTTTAAAAGAAAAAATTTTAAAAAATTATTTTTTTTTGAAAAAAAAAAAAAAAAAAACCCAAAACGATGTCGCTTTTATGGTAATACGATAATATCATACTACATATGACATCGTTTCATGTATTTTTATATATAAATATAATATATATAGGCCGTTAGCGGTTAGCTTAAAACCGCTAACCGTAACCGCCTAGACGGTTAGCGGTTTTTGCTGACTGCCTTTAAAAGTGGTTAGTGCAGTTAGCGGGTGGTTAATAATTGCCCACCTTTTTACCCCAGGTTTAAGGGTTTGATTCGTTTAGCTAAACGAGGCCGTGTTTAGGTTTTACCCTTATCGGGTTGGCAGGTCGACCCGAACATGACCCACCAACCCGTTTTGCCAATCGTAGTTGGATCGTCCTAAGGGTGGTTAGGGCAATTCAATCGATCACTCTCCATCAAGAGGTGGCCAACTATTCCCTTCAAAAAAATAATAATAAAATAAAATAAAATAACATTTAGGCTTCATTTTTAATGAACAACCAAAATTACAAGAACCTCATCTATCTCACTAAGAGCATTCACCGTGGTTTATGTATATTTTTATGCAAAATGGTTAGTCAAAACTCATTTTATTTAGTTTAACTAATGAGTTTTAAAAGATACTATACATCGATTATATATATTTTTTTATTTATATCATTTTTTTAATTTTTTTTTATAAGGATTGTAGTTTTCTTAAAAATCATATTTTTCAACTTTTTGGAAAAAAGATATGTAGAGATAAATAGTAGGAGAAAATTTTGGAAAAAGAGAGATGTGGAAGAGAAATGGTAGGAAAAAATAAAATGGCTCCTGTGAATAGTGCCGCTAAATGTAACATTTTTTTTTTTTCTCTAATCTAATAAAATATTCATTTTTTATTTAATTATTTTTGCTAATCTAATGTGAGGGTTTTTTACAAATCTGATTAGCCATTTTAGATAAAAGTACCATTTGACTCATTCATTGTGAGTGCTCTAATAGCACTCATAATGGCTTAGCTATTTCTTACTTTTATCTAAAATAAATAAGCAAAACACTAAAAAACCCTCTACATTGAATTATACATTTTAAATGCAAAATACATTTTTTTTTTACATTTGTGAACAATGCACCGCTACACACCCATCTCATTAATATACTATTTCTCTCTCATCTCTTTTTTCCAAAATTTTATCTTCCACATTTCTCTTTTCCCAAAAATTTCTCCTACTATTTCTCTCCACATTATTATTATTTTTTTCCCAAAACTTGAAATATACTAAAAAGGATCTTTAGAAAAAATACAATGCTTATAAGAAAAAAAAAAAAAAAAGAATTAAAAAAAAAAAGATAATTAGATATATAGTGTCTTTTAAAATTCATTAGCTAAACTAGATAAAGTAAATTTTAATTAGCCATTTTGCATAAAAATATACATAAACCAATATGAATACTCTAACCCTTTTTTTTTTTTTTTGTTTCCTGGTTTAATATTAAGTAACCGAGCAACCCATAGGTTTGACATGACCCCATAATTGTTCGGTCCATGTGACTCTGAGGTAGAGAGATTACATATTGATTACATATTGGAACTCTAAGTAATGCTAATAGTCTCCCTCATGTTTTTCCCGTGTGTCTCCTCAAAGTTAATGTGAATTTTAAAATGAAAAATACTAAAAGTACTAAATCTTTTACTAATAAAAACTTATTAAACTCATGTATAGCTCATTCATTGAAAAAAACATAAAACAATTAATTAAAAAAATATAACAAGTACTAATAAATGAGCTACACATCAATTTAATAAGTATATGTTAGTAAGAAATCAGTAGTAATTGAACCAAATTGTTCAAAACAAAACCATATTGAAGCTGACTTGAAAAATCTTCCTTCAGATCCGGATTACAAACTAAAGCTTTGCATTATCATCAAAACCATCACCCCACAACAAAGAGAGGAAAAAGAAGCCAAAAGCATCGATTATGGGTCGTCAAGCATGAGAAATATAAGGCTGAAAGATTCAGTCCATGCAACATCTAAAGTGAATCTCACTGGTAGACAATATATAACAACGAATGTTTCTTTCTGCTTTTTTGGTCGTAATAACTCGAACAAGTTCAAAGACATCGAAAGTGACAATAAGCAAGCTGCAATCACGACAGAAATAGTTCTCTACAGATTATCCTATGTTAATATCAAGTACATGGGAGGCTAACAGCGGCGGCAATACCACTCAAACTACCAAGGTCTCCTTCCACCAAGGGGGATAACATTTGAGCCGGAAATCAGAGCCCGATTGCCATACCCGCCTCCTCGCCCTCTGGAGCGAAAGTTTCCCCCAGATCCTGGGAAAAAAAGGACAAAAAAAAAAAAAAAACCCAAAATGTTAATTTTCCTATTTGCAACTCGGACTTAGATAGCACTGACACTACACAAAAATTTCATTAAGTTTACCTCCCATAGCAGAACCAGCTGATCGGGCCAATGCAGACAAGGCGGGACTCACAACTTGCCCTGCTTCTTGCAAGATCTTGACCAGATCCCTCGCAAACTTTGCATTTGCATGCGTTAAGAACGTGAAGGCAGTCCCCTTTGCCCCTGCCCTACCAGTTCGGCCAATTCTGTGGACATAATCTTCAAGGCTTGATGGAAAATCATAATTGATCACACATTTTATGTCCTTCACATCTACAACCAATAAACTAAAAGTTAAAAGTCATATTAAAAGTGAAACAATATGCAAGGTTTTAAGCAATATCCTTATCCCTGCTCTCCTAAGATCTGAGAGATCAAATTTAAGATAACACATTCATTACATAAATGTGCCCACCTTAACCTTGCAGGGATAAGGAGCAGCTTCACCACCACCACTTCCATATTCAATCAATGTATAAGCATGTGTGAGTCAACCAGGCTGCGACAACGACCAGCTCCATAACCGTGGATGGGCTGCGACAACTTTAACTATGTTAATTGGACACTTGATGATAGGAGCAATACCAAGTCAGTAGCCAACCTCATAAAAGCCAGCTCTACTTCCTAACTTATTATTATCAATTTGGCTTCCACAATGTTAATGGCATAGCCTAAAAAATTTACTCAACTATTATCCAAGCAATATCAGCAAAACTATGCTCCTAGTGTCCATGTAACATGAGCTGTATGAATAAGATAATACCCAAATGGAGTTCTGTTGAGGAACATCCTAGTATGGGAAATCTCACACCTCCATTCAACTCATAAATAATAAATCCCTTAACAAAGTTGAAATATAATACTCATGTGCAAATAAAATTTTAGCAGTCGCTGTCATGGCCCCTCCCTTCGCACCCAAACCACAATTATATTCTCAGGATACTGGACAGCAGCCGGCCAACTCGCCTATTCTGGAATTTCAAGACCTAGATGCAAAAACCTAAGACTCCTAACACACAGTGATCCTACCAAGACCCCGTGCAGCAACATCAGTGGCAGTCATTATAGGACTTCTGCCAGTTTTAAACTCAGCAAGGACCCAGTCCCTTTCAGCCTGGCTTTTATCGCCATGGATGGATAGAGCTGGCCACCCATCAATTCTCAATTGCCTTGTGACTTGGTCACATCCTTTTTTTGTCTCCATGAATATTAGAATTCGGCTCCCGTCCATGCTTTCTTTAAGCAGTTTGATCAGCCTGCATGGACATAATATACTGAGCATAATCATGATAACAAGAACATCCCTCTTTTACTGACACCAGTTATCGAAACAAACCTATTATATTTCTCCACCTCTGTCACAACTTCAACAACTTGAAGTATAGATTGGTTTGCTTTCAGATATGGTGATCCAATAATTACCTTAAAAATCAAAATGATTCAAAGGACACCATATAAGCATAAAGTTTTCAGCCAAAAATGCAAAACAAGATGAGCATCGATTTATGGTTATGTGCATCTGTGTGTATGTAGGCATCCACACGCATTTTAGAAGTGAACCTTATATGCATTGCGTAAAAACTGCCTTGCAAGACTTTCAACCTCCCTTGGCCATGTGGCACTCCAATACAATGTCTGTCTATCTGGCCGGATCTGCAAGGTCAAAACACCTTTTTAATAATGCTGCAACTTTTAAGGTAGAAAGACGCCAGTTAAACAAAGGAGAGATGAAGTTCATCATGGACCGAAGTATATTTCTAAAAGTAAATTAATTATGGTCCTACCTGAATTTTTCAATGAAGCCTAAGAAAAGCCTCTTGACACAGATGAAGATTGCTAATATATCAATTCCTTTAATGCCAATAAAGGTATGAATTTTGTTCATATTTCAACTAAAGGGAAAATACACTACATCAATACTACCAATGCAGCTCAACCTATAACTTCATGATCCTAAATTTGAATAAATTGATTGATTAGAATGACCCAGTTATACCTTGTGCAAAGAAAATGTCCAAAAACCCGCTCTATTACATCAACACCCACAGAGTTTGTCTGCCCTTTAATTTACATAGACTTGCACAAAATAACTCCCAAGAAAAAGTTATTACATTGTGGAAGTGTTATACCTGGGCAACAATTTTCCTAATTTGAGGCTCAAATCCCATGTCCAACATTCTATCAGCCTCATCTAACACAAGGTAAGTCACTCTTCGCAAGTTTGTGTGTTGGGCTTCCAACATATCTATCAGTCGACCAGGTGTAGCAATGACAATCTCCACGCCTGCCATATGGAAAAAGTAAAATGGTTATGTTCCACTATCAATCTCGGTTCAAATAGATTTATGAACAGTGAAAAGAGCTACACAGAAGAGCAACAGAAGCACCTCTTTTAAGATCACGAATTTGAGGCCCTTTAGGAGCACCACCATATATGCAAGTACTTCTAATATTAGCACGTGACGCAAATTTTACAGCTTCTTCTTGAATTTGAACTGCTAATTCTCTAGTGGGTGCTAACACCAGTACAATGGGACCTTCACCTTGTCCTGAATGATTGTAACAAAAGAATAGTGAATATAAGCATAAATTACCGGACAACAAAGAGTGTCAACTGAAACCTCAAGGAAGGCAAACAATACTGACCCAATCGAGGCTGTGCGCTAACATGTACCAAAGCAGGAAGCAGATATGCCAAAGTCTTACCAGAACCAGTCTCAGCAATACCAATTAAATCCCTACCCTTGAGAGCCATTGGCCATCCTTGAGCCTGAATTGCTGTTGGCTCAACAAAACCCAGTTTTGCAATCACCTCAAGGCAGTAATCTAACGCATCAAATTACATAATTCAGCTAAAGATAAATCACTGCAAACTTGATATCAACAGCAATAACCAAATACTAAATTACACACTCATGAGCAAAGACTTACCAGGGAAATTAGCTTCATGAAACACCCTAATTGGCTTTGGGATATCATGCCCTTCAACCATGATCTCCCTTCTCGTCCGATAAGCCAAAGCTTCGTGCTCACTCATCGCCCGCACCGAAGGAGTCTCAACATAAAAATTCTTCTCAAAATGGACCAAATTCCCAAAATCCTGCTTGGGCAAAGCAATGTTGTCCAAATCCCCTCTCGACCCCCCACCACCATGTCTACCTCCTCTTCCACCACCACCACCACGCCCCTCAAATCCCCTCCCACCACCTCGTCCACCGCCAAAACCCGCATTCCCACCACGCCCTCCACCACCAATCTTACTCCTGACACCACCATCACGGCTTGTACCTAGTCTACCACCGCCACGCCCCAAATCAAAGCCCCTTCCACCAGCACCACCACGGCCTACACTGCCCACTCTCCTATCCCCAACTCCCACATGTCCATTCCCCGTTCTTCCACCGCCTCGGCCAATATCGAATCGGCCAACGGGCGGCTCAAACGGCGGATACCCATTGAAATTACCGGCCCCGGCAGGTTGTGCCGACCCACCACCTCTTCCATAAGCCGGAGGAGGGGGACCCCCGTACGGGACGGGCCCACCGCGGCCATAGCCGCCTATCACCGGAGGACCCACAGGAGGCGGTGGCCCTATCAGGTCACTGCAAATAGATATGTGCCATAGTTACGCATCAAAAAACCATGAGCAAAACTTTGAACTTTGAACACCCAATACTCTTAGAAACTAAACGTGAAAACGTGGATCTGAATCAAAAAGCTTACCTTCGACGCTCACGATAGGAACTGGGGTCGGCGTAGCGATTGTCGTAGTGGTTCATCGTCGGTGGTACGATCCTTTGGTGCTTCCGCGGGTGATGATAATAGGAAAAAAGAGGAACTGTTTAGGGTTTCAAAACAAAAGGAGGCAACTTTCTTTCAAGGAAGAAAAGGAAATATCTGTTTGCTTTCGCAGTTCTCTGAGTTTTGTTTTGCCGGAAATTGCTTTGGTTTTTCCCGGTAGAAGATACCGGAGATATTTGCTATGTGGGAATTTGGGGGAAGGAGAGGGTGTCTCAGCAATTTATTGTTTGTTGGGAGGGAAAATATCTGCGTCCTCCGTGGGTGCGTACGTGCCCGCGAGTGTGACTGTGTGAGGATGATTCCTTCCACACTTAAAGCACTCCTTCCGGTATCACTAAAACTCTATTTTTATTTTTTTTTTATTGTTATTTTGGAGGGACAGTTTAACAAAAGTCAATTAAATCTAATGGTAATCATTCGGTTGTAGCCAGTGGTTAGTGATTAAAACTGTTAACTGCAACCGCTTAAGTGGTTAGTACATTTTAGTAACCGTTTCTGCTAACTGTTAGGCAGTTAACTGTTCGATTAACAGTTAACCGCATCCAGCTAACCGCTTTTTGTACTAACCCTTTATTTGCCTTTGTTTAGGCTTTTTTTTGGGCTAAATTTGAGAATTAGGCTTTTTTAGGCTCACTTTAAATGTTTTTTTTTTTTTTTTTTTGGCCTTTTGGTCCAATTTTCAGTTTTGAGCATATTTTGCCATTTTTGGCCTTTTGTGCCTTTTTGACATCAAAATATGTACTATTTAACAAGTAGATAAGTTGCGATATATCACATTGGGCTTACTCCAAAATAAGCCCAAATTAAAAAAAAAAATGTAAAGGGTACCTAAAAAAACCCAAATGCTATATATATATATATAACCGCTTTTGTGAATACCCCTAATTAAATGTCCACTTTTCGAACTCACTACTTTAACAAACAAAAAAATTGTGAAATAAACAATACTCACCAAATATAAAAAGTATTGTTTATTAACATGTACATTTTTTAAAATAAAAATTATCATTAAATTTTATATCTATTTTTGCTATCACATTAAATATTATACACTTTAAAATGTGACAATTGAGTATGTAACACTTCTCATATTTCCGCTATGAGAGATTTGGTGTTTTGTATGTAATAGTGTCACGTGAAAAATTTAAAAATTTTTCATTTGCGACTTGTTTATTAGAGCATCTCCAACAGCAGTAGGCAAAATAGCTATTGAAAAAATATAAATTTTTACTTTTTAACTACTCATTTTTTTATACACATTTCAACAAATTCTCTATTCTACTCTTTTTTTTTCTTTTTTTTTTAATATATTTTGTGAGAGAGAGTGGAAGAAAGAGGAGGAGAGAGAGAGAGTAAAAGAAAGAAAGTGAGAGAAAAAATATAATAAACAAAACTTATAGTATGAGTGGTGAATAGGCTAATCAACTTATTTACTACTATTCACACTAAATGAAAAAAAAAAAAAAAGGAAGTTAAATTGCATATTCTGCTGGAGACAAAAAAACACTCATAATAATCAAATTTAACTGTCTCAAATGGGTAATTTAATCGGCTGGGAACCACGCCTTATAAAGGCGGAGGTCACTAGTTCGAATCCTCATTTCCTCTTCTTATGTGGACATGTTAAAAAAAAAAAAAAAAGTAGTCAAATTTAACTATTATTAAAGATTTGACCAATTTTTTTGTAAATGCTCTTTTAGTCAAGGAGTTACAATAGAGCCTTTAAAATAGTTGGACATGTTTGCCAATAGCCAAAAAAAAAAAAAAAAGTCTTATACTATTCCTCTCAAAATTAACTCCAAACCTTCTTACTTTTTACATTACATCAATAATTTTTTATTACTATTCAAATAAAAAAAAACTACAAAACAATTATTTATTTATTTATTTTTATTTATTTTACTTTTTCATATAAAACATTCTTACTTTTCTTTTTTTTTGGTAAAATCCATTTAATCTCCTCAAATTATCACCCCAATGACAATCTACCTCCAAAACTATCAATTGCGACAATTTAGTATTTTTGTTTTTATTTAGTTAGGGGGTAATTTCGTTATTTTGTTAAAATTGAGGATAAGTTGTCATTGTTTTGGTAGTTTGGGGGGTAAATTGTCACAATTGATAGTTTGAGGAGTAGATTGTCATTAGGGTGGTAGTTTGAGGAGGTTAAGTGAACTCTACCCTTCTTCTTTTTCACATTAATCAAATCTGTTACAGTTTCAAGCCACTTCTTTTTTCCTTTTTGTAAGGTCAATGGCAAACGGAGCCATTGTATTAATGTATCGAAAAATACACACCATTATTAGAAAGTGTAGCTTTTATCAATTTTATAAAATGGATACTTTAAATGGCATTCTTAGTACTTTTGATTGAAATGAAGTCATTGTAATGTTATATGAAATAGTGCTTTTGATTATTTAACAAAATCCTTATCTAAATATTTCATGGGATAGCAATATATGATAACCTTATTACCGTATTTTCTTGTTTTGCAATCAAAGAAACATATGTAAGCCTCATTTGTCTGTCCCATCCATTCATCAACGGTTCTTTAGAATCCAAATCTTAGAACTTATATTTGCACAAGAAATGATAAAATTCATTATTTCAACCATCTTTATATATAGTGAATGAATGAATCCACCATTGAATTTGTGTGGGACTCACATTAGTCTATAAATCTAATGGTTAATCTATTAAATTTATAAAAAGAAATAGTTAAAAGATGGTTGTGTAACATGCCTCTATTTATATTACATGCATTTCCTAGTTGTTTCACATACATGAGTGTGGAGCAATCACCAAATTACTATTGAGTATATATGTGTGAGTGTAAAATGATTGAGTCAAACTTAAGAAAGATGTTAGAAAGTGTGAATGGTTAATATAACATAGTTTTATCCAAACTCATAAGCTTAAGCTTTTGGGTTGTGTGGTTTTTTTTTTTTGTTTTTTGATTGTGTGGTGTCTTAACATGCTATATTATATTATTATAGCATGTTAAGAAGTGTGAATGGTTAATATAACATAGTTTTATCCAAACTGATAGGCTTAAGCTTTTGGGTTGTGTGGTTTTTTTTTTTTTTTGATTATGCGGTGTCTTAATATGCTATATTATATTATTATAAGCTCACTATAAGACTCCACAAGGTGTTAATCTCCTGAGCAAGAAGTATCAAAGCCAATGGTGATGTTGCTATATAATGGAGAGGCGCAATTAGAAACTAAGGTCTCTAAAGTAGGGATAAATGAACAATGTACAAGCAAGGATGAGCCTCCTTGGAGTGAGGGGCAAAAGTCCATGGCATGAGCTTGTACAAGGTTACTGGAGCAGGAATAGAAGGTGAAAAATGTGCAAATCGTGACCATGAATGATGGTCCTTGGAGAAGGAGCAAAAATGTTCATGGGATAAGCACAAATGATGGTCCATGGATTAGGGACGAAAATGTGCGTGGCACGAACAAACTCACATAACCTACAAGTGATCTTGGAGAGATCCCATAAAAAAAAATTAAAAAAATAAATTAATAAATTAAAATAATAATAATAATAATAAAATTAAAAAAAAAAAGAAAAGAAGAAGAGAAAGCTTCCATTTGAGGGAAAGTATAGGTATGTGGTGATGGACTCACAAATGATGAGGAGATTGTTGAATATACATGTGTGAGTAAACAAGAATTGAGTCCCACATTAAAAAGATATAAGAAGTATGAGTGATTAATATAGCATAATTGGGCCCAAATCATAGGTTTAAGCTTTGAGTTTATATGGTATATCAACATTCTATATTATAGTCTCACTAAAAGACCTTGCAAAGTGTCAATATCCCATACAATTACTATTGTATCTCCTGAAAATTTCATATAGGTTTTTTTTTTTTTTTTTGTATAAGAGTTTGTTTATCTCAGCCTAGTTAATTATAGCCCCTCTTCTTATGATAATGTATTGCTCAAAAACAAATCCAATTGAGCATTGAGATCTCTAATTGAACCCATTTTTCACACACACACACATATATATATATATATATATATATACATTAATGGCTTAAGGCATATGCTTTAATGTGAGAATTAAGATTATCTATCCAGTTAGTTATATTGAATAGGTATTTTTGTCTCCTAAAAAAGTAAAAAGACAAAAATACCCTTTAATATACTTTTTGAAATGTAGCTTCTGCAAATACATTTGCATTCCTATACAAACTAACGCATTAGTTTCAATTATTGAACTTGCCTGCAAAGCACACACACTCAAAGAATTTCTTTTTAGAGTGGCAACCGGTAATTTCTGGTCTCGCCTGACTGGATGCCGCCGGCGATGAATGAACTGCATCTTTTACCTGTGGACTGTCAACTACCTTCTTGCCATCATGAACAATGATGACCTCACAAAAGTCAGGTGCATTCTTTTTGACAAATTCTCCTGTTGCCATCTTTTTCCCCAGTCTCCTAAAGAATGACAATTTAATTAACTAGTTAATTCTCAATTAATTAAATTCATTGTTTTAGCTACATCATCTGTCACAATGTCAGTATATTCAGATATTTGCTTACTTGAATCAAACTCAAGCTAGAGTTTCAACTCTTCGTTTAAGTTGGTTTAGAGCTTGGTAATCTAAACATAGGCATGCATTGATGTATTAATTAGCAAAAGGAAGAGCTAGCATATTGTTAAACTTTAAAGGAGAAACTTCGTTTACCTCCTCTTATGTTTTAATACTTTTACAATCATATCTTTATAGTTTAAAAAGTTGCAATATTTGGGTTCTAAGTTTTAAAAGTTTGCAATGTAAAAAAAAAAAACCAATAGAACACAATCCGTGAGCCAGTAGACCCACGACCATAGGCCTTTTTTTCAATCAAGGATAGTTTTGTATTTTTGTTAGTTTTACATATATTTCACCTACTTATAGTCTAATTTAACCTTAAACTCTAACGATAAGGATGACGTTGCAAAGTCTTAAAATATGGGAACCTAAGATTGCAAATTTTTAAACTATCAAAATATGATTGCAAAAGTGCCAAAACATCGTTGGATAAGTAAAGTTTTCCCATCTTTAAAATTGGACACGATACTTACCCATAAAAGAATTCCTAGATAGTAACTGAGTATTTGATAGATATGCTCTGAAAAATACTTTATTTGATGAAATCAATGTCTAAGAGCCTGTTTGTAATTGCGTTTAATAAATAAAGTTTTTAAGTTAAAAAATATTTTTTTTAAGCTTTTACTAAAAGTGCGTGTTGGTCATTTTTGGGCATTTAAAAGCGTTTTCAATTTATTTTATCAAACGGCTACTTTTTTCTTCAAACAAACTTTTTGAGTGTTAAACGCACTTTTATACTCCTCAAACGCACACCCAAACAAGCTTTAAGGTTAAGAACAATAACATATATAAGAATTAAGATTATGTATTGCTCTAATTAGCTTTAGAATTCTTGTTAGGGTGATCCAAATTCAATCCATCGAGCACAATAAAACTTCAAATTTGAAAGGTATAACATTTCTCATCGTACCTTGAGCAAGGTGGTCGTTTGGTTCCAATGACAAGGCTGGTAATGTTCAGAACAGGAATAAGATCAAGGATTGCTTTGGCTGTCACATCACTCTCAAGGAGCATTGTGTCCACCGTCACCTGTCAAATGGGAAAAAAAACAAAAAAACAAAAGAAAAAGACAAAAAAAGTTCTCATCATCCATTAATTCTCTGGTGCGTGGAGATTTTTTTTTTTTTTTTTTTTTTTTTTATTAACTCTCATCATTTTGCTGGCTGCATAAAGGTTGATCTGCACTGCACCTTGGCCTCATTGCCCAACCGGATATATTTCTGCAGCAGATTGCTTCTCCTGTTATGCTCTTCATTTTTGTAAACTCTCACCTGTTCTTTGCTCAGTTGGCTCATTGATAATCTTCCAACTGTATATCAACCAATGTTTCCAATAAAACACAACAATTAATTAATTCTGTCGTCTTGAATTAACCCATCAAATTAATTTACAGCTAAATTAAATCAATCTCTTTTGATCAGACCTACATGCATTACGTGCCTAAATTTGCCACGCATCAACAAGAGTTCAAAGTTATCTCAAATTCTTTTTTTTTTTTTTAAGTCTTCTTAGCGTGAAAGAAACAATATTCTCCTAATTATCACATGTGTTATAATTATTATTCCATGTCTAATTAACAAGAGTTTCAATAATTAGAGTACACATAAGCAATTTGATAATTCCTTGTCCAATAATTAAGAATTGAAATTTAATAAATCATATAGGGGGCTTTATGTTTATTCCCATAAAATGGTAGTTTTGTAAACTTTGAAGCTGCTTTGGGTGTATTTGAATGATTTTTTCTCCATTATTAATTATTTTATACTCCAACATTTGTTAGTAAATTTTCCCTCCATCGTCTCCGCCGTTAGACACACGATTAATTCAAGTTGAACTACATAAAATCTTGGGTTTTTTTTTTTTTTTTTTTCACAATTTGATCCAAAATCTTAAGGGTGTTGATGTAAATTGAGGATATATATATATACACACAGCATAAGTCTTGCTTATTACAAAGTAGTTTTTTTTTTTTTTTTTTTTTCTTTCAAACTAGAGAGAGAGAGAGAGAGAGGGAGATGCAGAGAAGATAAAAGGAAAAGAGAAAAAACAATTAAGCATTGGTATTACCAGGAGTAGGTATGTAGGTGATAGGAGGAAAGACATGGACAAGAAAAACCCGAGCAGCGGGGGAGACAGCATGATCAAGAGCCCATTTCAGCACATCCAGATCATCTTTTCCGACAGCCACATAAACATCCTTAACACTCATGTCTTTGCTGCTGATCATGCTAGTCTCCTCTACTATCTCCACAATTTCTGCTGACATCATTCGGGCACTACAATTTGCTTCCTCCATTTCTCTCTCTTTCTCTTACACATACATCACAAAGAACAAAAAACTATATATGGGGCTGGCTGAGAGCCAAAAAAACAAGATGATAATTGGGTGTCAGTGATGGGCAGTTTATATGGAAAAAATAAAAAAGAGAATGGGAAAGAGTGGTTGCTCTCAAAGCCACAAAAGAAAAGGAAAAAGAGAGAGAGAGAGAGACAGAGAGAGAGAGAGAGAGAGATTCTCTTTTGTCAAGATTTGCAGGCTAAATGGACATGTCACATAGCAGTATAGCACCCTTCTCTTTATCTTACATATGCATGCCCCTTTAAGAGAAAAAGAAACCTTTTTTTCTTTCTTCTCTTTCTTAATTTATTAGCATAGTTTTAGTCCATTGGGATATTTGACCTTCGTTTGGGGATTTAATGGAGCATCTTTTTGTATCAGCCTCATATTTAGGACAAGGGTCTTCGATGGCCCTACTGTTAGGCATGGGGATGCACTTGAAAAATCAAAAAACACATGGGTCTTACAATGTGGTAGGATTTTATGTTTCCCAACCTTTGGCCTACATTTGCAGCTTTTGTAGTTTGTACTATCTCAATGCCAATATGGTTCCAATTATTTGATCAAAAAGAGACGTGTGTTTCAAGTCCTTCAGATTTTTTTATTTTTTTCTGGGCCCTTTTTCTTTTATGATGGCATAGTTTACGATATTAATTAAAATTATTTTAGATAAAGTAAGCGAAACGTGCAGCAGCAGAGGGCCGGTTCAACAGGCTAGGGAATTAAACTGAAGATGAAGGGCTTGGATGTGAGGAGCTTTAGAATAGTTAATGATCAGTATTGTTCATGAATTCTATGCCAATTCATAAATCTACCTTTGGTGTGCATTTCTATAAATGATTGTCTTGTATTGTTCTTTGGAGATCATACTTTGTTCCAACAGTTTTCAACTCAAATGATGGTAGCCTCTTTGAGGAGCGATTCGCCGATTCCCGATCACTAGTTGCTCTACTCTTACAAAAGAGGTAAAAATGCGACAAATAGTTTGTAGAAGCGGGCCAACAGAAATAGCTTTAATGCCTAAGCCAATTATTTCCATATAAATAGATAATGGCTTAAAGTATATTGTTCCGATGGAAAAATGTCAAAAGATTTGTGTACCTGGGTTGAATGTGGTTTATATTGAGACTAAGCATCGAATGTTATCATGATATTGATGGTTAATCCCCCTTTCCCCTACATCCTACGATTAGGGATGACCTTAGTAGAGCCAAGTGCTACGTGTCAACAAGTTATGGTGCATGTTCCCCTTGGTTTAAGGGATTGACAGGATGTTAGGCTTTGTTTGGCAAAGCCTTTTTTTTTTTGCGAGTTTTGTATTTAGACGAGTGTGCCGTTTCCATACTTTGATACCACCAAATAAGAGTTATGGTTCATTAATAAATGATCTTTCAATTGTCTAATCAATTGGCGACAAGATCTTGGGATCTATGATGACCGATAGGATCGATGCAATGATCAAGCTACGAGATTGGGTCCAATCCTGAATCGATATGGAGTCCAAGATCATTGCCTCAATCGATACAGTCTTCGATGAGCAAACTTTATCAATCGTGATTTGGGCCCAAGATCACTAGAGGGCAGTGATGGGCCTCAATCGATACACGGGGTTCGAAGAGCAAACTTTATCAATTGTGATTTGGGCCTAGGGCTGACGGGCCCAATCCCTAACATACTTCATCAATTTTTATTTTTATTTTTTGAAGTGACATACTTCATCAATTAAACTTCAAACATGGAGTTGCTTTGCATTGTTTCTCCTTCACTTTCAGCAATTACAGCTATAGTTTAGTTGAGTTGAGATTTCTATCTTTTTCTTCTTGCATTGTCCAAGGTGATTGATGGCTGCGCGCCCTACCAATCGGTCGGTCACGCAATATTACAAATAGATCATCTACAGTGTTGTAAACATTCAAAGAAATCAATCTTTGGAAATTGATTAAAAAAATACCCTTTTCTTAAGTGGCTAGCCATTCCTTGATATCATATCTTGGTATTTTTATATTTCTGAGCCATATCTTACTTCAAAAGTTGACTATATCATATAGTATTTCAAAATTTCTGCACAGTAGGGGAGGGAAAATGTTGGTGCCTATTGGCTATAGCTACGAATTCGACAAGGACTTTATAGTTGATAGCCATTTTCTCCATAAAGCTACCATTGCAAAAAGAAAATTAAGCTGGTGACGGCCGACGGCCCGCCATCTTTTCATGAGTCATGACACACACAAAGCAAGAAAGGCCTGGTAAAACGAGCCTAGCTACTAAAGCCTTATTATCATACAAGAAATATGTCATTTACATTAAGGAATAAATGTTTTTCAGGAGATCGACCACACAACATCGTTCAAAGTAGATGGAATGACTATCGAGGGTAATGGTTTAATGGCTAAAGAAAATTTTCAAGTGGTCAGGGCATGTATTAAGGTGTGAGTTAGAATCTCTGCAATGGAGCATCCCCAGATATGCCTAATTAGTATTAGCCGTCTTGGATTTTTATTGATTTTCTGGTGGGGTTGAGTTAGATTATGACTCAGTCAGACTTGAGGGAGCGCATGCGGTTCCCACCGTCTAGGCATCTCTTGTGTAGCTCTCAGCGTGTAGATGTTACTATGGTCACGTTTGAATAGAATAGCCACAATTGGTCTCCTTAACCTACCATTTTTCTCTAAGAATGTGTATGTAAGAATGGGTTGTCTCTAGCTTGTTTTATGTTAATAAAAATAGAGATGCGTTATTTTATAATTAAGATTTGATTTTATTTCATTTAATTGTGTACATGATATAATGATATTTAAAAAATTTAAATGATGCACCAACGTATTTTGTATGTGGCATCATATATACAATTACGTATAATAAAATAAAATTTTGACCATAAAATGACTAATTGCTATTTTAAAATGAGATCCGTGCTCGTTGACAGATAAGGAAATTAAGGGAGAGGAAAAAGTAAAAAGCCCGAAAATACTTTAAAGGGCATTATTTTGTTAATTAAGTGGTTTAAAGGCCATATTGCAGAGGTTTTTTTTTTTTTTTAAATAATAATCAGAGACTCTTATATTGATCAATCATAAAAAAGAGTACAGTGCTACCAGAAAAACCAACCGAATAAACTCCAATTTCTTCCTAATGGCCTTAACAGACAATAGATAGCGCCATCTCAAAAGCTACACCTTCCATTGTCCCCATTAGTTTCTGCGAAATCAGAGCTAGATAAGTTTTCTAGTGTACATTTCTGAATCTCAAACCAGCAGAGCAGAATGCTCCAAACGAATAATATCATGAAGACACTCAGGTGTTACATCATTCCAAGACATATCGAGACCTTTGGAGGCTGCAAACTTAGAAAGAAGATGGGCAGCTCTGTTCCCATTGCAGAGGTTTTTGAGTTACAAAGTTGCGTTGACAATTTATACTGTAATGTCCTTGTAATAACAGGTTTTTACAACACGAGCTCCTCCAGGAGACAAATTTATTTCTAATATGAAAACTAGCTTTTCCATAAGGGCATTATTATCATAAGTAAATTAGGGAATAAAAATTAAAATTTTAATAATTTTAGGAACATGTAAAATGTGATGCAGAATACAATTGGAGTTAAAAAGTTTTGAGGCCACAATATTGTGAATATCAAGGTCGGTACCATTGCCCACTTGGATTTAATCGAAAGTGATATGATGTGTGGCTCCACTATTAGAGTGTTATACCCATGAAAAATAAAAGTTCAAGAAAAATAAAAAATTTAGAGATAATGACGTAAAATAGTGGATATTGACGTCATTTGGAAACGTATAAAATTAATTATGATTTAAGGAGAAAGAAAATCCATGAAGATCGAAGGGAGATAATCACAGTATTATAAATACCCCGTTGTGTAACTATGCAAAGAATATAAAAAAGAACCATCTATTCTCATGTTCTCTTATTGTCTTATTTTTTTTTTTAATTTTCTTATGATATGAGAGTCGAGGTTTTAAATTTGAACATCAATTCTACGGTTTATGTCTCATTTTCATTTAAAATTCACATCTTAAGAGAAAAATTGGATCAAAGTTGAATTTAAGTTGTGCTTTTATCATTTTCCTTTTTAAAATCCCATTCTCATGTTACTTTTGAAGAGTCAAATGGAATTAAACATCTAGTTATTTTTAAATTAACCCTTTTTACGTACCTTTCCTTCCCTTCTTTCTTTTGAAGTTTCAAATGGAAATTAATAATTAATGAATGTGCTTTTGCAATTTGTCTGCCCTTATCCCTCCAAATCTACGATCAACGATGGCGGTTCTTTTGATAATGCTTTTCAACATAAAAGAAAAAGCATTGACAAATAATTTAAATAAAAAAATATTTAAAATTACGTTCACTTTTATATTATATCTCGATTAAAAATAAAAAATACCATCTAAAAAATGTTGACAAACAAATATATTATTAAGAAATCTATCATATTTTTCAGAACCTTTGAGATGCGAAAATTAAGAAGAATGCAAAAATCAATAAACAATCACAAAAACACAACGATTTATGTGAATTTTACGAGATTATGATACATCATTTGAGAATTAACTTTTTTTAAAAAAAATCTAAGATTAGTATCACTTCTCTTTTGAGAATAATGATGAAAGATTGGTTCCCATGTGATTGTTAACATATAATATTGTATTGTGCTCCATTATCATTTTGTTTTGACAAGCACCACGATTTCATTAATTTCGTGCCTTCCTTGTAAGCCTCCACCATACATATTGCCACGTATGTTCATGCTTGTTTGCACATGTCAACGCACTTTAATTAACATATGTGGTATGATAAAGGTACAATTTTGACCAAATTTTTCTCTTATTTTATTATTTTTTTAAAAAAAAAACAAAATAATAAAATTTTTTGAAGCAATAATATCCAATATGATCCTTTTTTATTTGGTATTTTTCTTCATAAACATGGTCAGTTTTTTTAAAAAAACAAATGGTTATTATTATGAAGAAAAAGACCATTTTTTTAATACAAAAAATACCAAATAAAAAAGGGATCACATAGGATGTTATTGCTTAAGAAATTTTTTTATTTTATTTTTTTTATTTTTTAAAAATGACCACATAAGATAAACATTGGACCAAAGTTGTGCCTTTATCATTTCTCTCTATATATATACTTTAAATAATGTGATAGAACATTAGTGATCAAAGGATGGAAACCCTACAGAGCTTTTGAAATGAAAAATTGATAGGAAGTTGATTAAACTCTCCTAAATGGATGAACTGTAGAGCCGTCATTCCACCCAAAAATTATATATATAATACCCTACTGATAACAATGTTAAAATAGTAATTCAACCTAACATGAAAAGAACTATTTATTCGCATAATTAGTTATCGCGTTTGGTTGAAAAATCAGTAACACAAAACTATCGTGCGCTGAATTATGACTGAACGTTTTTAAGTCAGAATTCAGGCTAGAAGCAACATGTACGCCCGTTGCCCGATTGCCAACCTATAGTAGAGGCCTAGTAGGCTCTTAGAGACACATGTCATTGGTGAAGCTATCTAGGCAGGCCAGCCGCATGGGCCACCTTGAAGTACAATTTTCACCGAACGGCAAGTAAAATTTTTTGCAGATGACTTAAATACTCAACATATATATATATATATATATATATATATATATAGTTTCCTCAATAATTTAGTCCTAGAAAGTAATAATGTTATCTGAAATCTGTCCAAAAGTGTGGTCACTTTCGAATTTTTTGTAATTTTTTTTTTTTTTTAAATAGCTTTCCATACCTTGTGGTGTTTAGACTTTTTGGTCTTTGAAATTAGGTGATTCCCGAATAATCCAAATGTATGGATTTTGTAGTGAGATGCAGTAAGAGGCCGGAGTCAAAAGGTTTTATAATAGATCGAACGATGAATCATCTAATATAATAGTCGAAAAATATTAAGGGGTGGTTCACATCTATCTACCTTTGACCAAGAGCACTCGGGGGCATAGGAGATAGATTAATTTGAGGTCTAATGATGTCCTGGTCGTTTCATGTCATCTCATCATCATCATTTCGTGAACGAAATTCCTGCATATTATCCTAATTTCTGTTTTTCTTATATTAGAAAATGACCTGCTTGTTTGTTTATTTCTCGCCTGTAATGTAATTAAAATTGAAAAAACTTCTCTGCACTTTGATCGATCTTGTTGATGAGATGCCCCATGCTGATTATTTGTACTCTCTCTCCTCACATGCATCATGCATGTCATATGTATTCATCCATGTGAAACATAAGTTTAGACCCCAAGTTCTTAAACAATGAATATTTCGATCCTTACAACAATAAAGATTAAAAAAGTTATCAACTTTTTTTTTTTAAAAAAAAAATTTAAGTAATACCATTGAAGCATATGGGATACGCGATGATTGTAGATAAGTTTAATGTGGCGGACCATTAAGTTTTTGAATGAAATATGAACGGAAAAACCAAATGTGTTTATAAATTATTTATATGTACTATTTGTGATACTTTTGAGAACCGAGAGATTTATTTAATTTCGTGTCAAATCCCAAGAACTAAAAAAAATAGTTAACTCATCCAAAAATTTATGTAGCATGTGTCATGAACTTTTTCGTCTCTCTTTATGGTTGAGGTTTATTGTGTAAATGCTGCTTCAGGAATACGGCTTTTGCAGTGAATGCGCCCATGTCAAGATGAGAGATGAGGTGAGATAAGATTCAACACAAATTTGGTTTAAATCAACATTCTCACGTTTTTTTCATACTAATTTTTCGTACCTAACATTTTTATTTTTTTCTACATCAATCCACGTAAGCTACAATAACATTGTAGCGAAGAAAAAATGGTTTGTCAAACAAATTGACCAAAGACAGTTTCAATGGTAGCTCAGCCAAGTATATCATCCCTTTGACTGCAGGCTGTAATTAAAGGTGCGTTAGGATTGCGATTATGCAAAAAGAATAATTTGTGTTTTTAAAAAATATCGCAAAATGTAAGGCATTTGGCATTGCGATTTAAAAAGTACTTAATTTAAAATAGAAAAAAAAGAAAAGAAAAAGAAATCTGCAATTTTTATAAGCAAGTAAGAAGGCTAGGGGTGCTTATTTGAAAAAGTGCGAATTCAAACCAAAATTACGATTTCGCATAACAAATATTTGGTAAAAAAGTACTTTTTAACATGTTTTATCAAACACTTTTGTGATTTTTAAAAGTAGCGATTTCAAATACGCAATTTTTAAAATCACACTTATTAAAACCGCAATCTTAAACAGACCCTATATTCAAACCAAATCAATCAAGGAAAGATGTAACCTATAAGGCTTTAACATGTGAATGTAAACCATATGCCAAACGATCTTAATCTTTGTCTATTTTCTCTCTTTCCTTTCTCTCTCTCTTCATATTATTATGCGTTTCTATATAGGCTATGTCGGTTAATCAATAAAAGAATAGTAATCCTACAATCTCAATAATGAGCTCTATCTTTCCTTGATTATCTTTTATAGTATTACTTACACTGTACAAGCACTGGATTATCTTTTTCTAGTAATCCCACAATCTCAATAATTCATCAAGACATCTAAAGAATCTATCTGACACTATGAAAGCCCAGTAAGTCATCTGCATCATTGATTTTTGTTTCATCTAATGGTGAAACTCTAAGATCCATTTCTCAATCCCCCTGTCTTTTCGGGTGTACTTAGTTTCTATCTCCAACTAAAGGAAATAAAGTAGAGCATATAGAGATGAAGAAGTAAAACGGAAAGCTTTAGAAGTGGTCGGACCACGAGTCCACTTTCTAATACAGGGACCATTTACTAGAATATATAGACAGGCAATTGTAACAGAAGGCTAAGCTCACGATAATATCTCAGACTTGAACAGAATCTTCTGCTATCTGTCATATGTATGACATATGTATTATGTATATTCGCACTTGGTTGGGGAAAGTCAATATATTCTCCCCATAAACATCAATTGATGTGACGTGTTTTAAGTGATTTTTATTTTGTTTTGTATTTTTTTTTTAAAAAAAAAGTCACTTAAAACGCGTTATATAGTCGGTGTGAAATGAGTGTGAAGAGTAGAAATTTACTCATGTTCTAAAAAGAAGATAAAACAAAAAGAACTTACATTTAGCTGGTCTTGAAAGAGACGAGGTCATTTTTTTAGGGAGGGCGGCAAGCTCTTTGTGACCCTTCAAACTAAAAGCAAATTTGATCACATCTAAAGCCAGAAGGTCAACTTGATCTTATTGTGGAATGTAATGATGAAAACTTTGAACATCAAATGATACTGCAGAGATCTCCGTATATCATTTACCAAATTATGAGAGTGATGGGCACTCTTGGAATTGTGGTGGGGCGATCTTAAAACTCCTTTTTCTCCTTGTGGTTCCAATCTTTCTTCAAAGTTCTTTATATATGGTGACCCATTTCATACTAGAACTCAAGATCTGCACACGTGCTATAGCAGACAGACATGGCGAAGGCCATTCTTCTTGTTCTCAAAATATTGATGATTCTAATATTCACTGGTTGGATTTCCATTTGGCTTCTAAAGCCGACAGACCTGTGGACAAGGAAATGGAAAGGAGCTGAAGAGAGAGCTAGGCCTACTCTGTTTGGATATTATGGTACATACTTGGGACTTCATAAAAAAAAAAATATTATGGGTTTTACCTACTTCCAAGAATTTCTTCTTGATTCCCTTATATGGGTTTCATTCAAGGTACAGAATTATGATTGTGAATTATGTTATAAATACTAATTCATAGTGGATATGTTGCAGGTCTTAACTTTGCTGTGTACACATTTCCTGTAATTGCCCTGGCTATAATTGGACTTGTTTACTTGGATTTGAAGGCCAGGGAGCCAACCAGCAGGTAAGAACATCACAGCCATAAATTTCATTCATTGATTTATTTTGTTTTCTCCTGATTAATATGGATGATAACAGACAAGCAGCAAGGAGTTCACCTGCAGCTTTCTCAAATCCACTGGTTGTGAACACTTTTATTGGTGTTTTATCTGGTGTTGAAATTCTGGCAGTGCTTCTATTTATCCTCGTTTTAGCATGGACTTTCTATGCTCGCATCTCTAATGATTTCAAGAAGTTGATGCCAGTTAAATCACTGAAGCTGCAATTGTAAGTACTGTGCTTGATATTTTGAAACACTGAAAACCAAAAATTTCACCAATGTTAATTGATGCTTCCTCTGTATTTCAGATGGCAACTCAAGTACTTAAGAGTGGCAACCCGGTTTGGTTTGCTAACAGAGGCCTGCTTGGCTTTGCTGCTTCTGCCTATTTTAAGGGGGCTGGCCATATTTCGCTTGGTTGGCATCCAGTTTGAAGCTTCAGTAAGATACCACACATGGGTTGGGACAGCAATGCTTGTTTTTGCCACTTTACATGGTGCAAGCACTTTGTTCATCTGGGGTGTCAGCCACCACGTCCAGGATGAGGTAATCAAATCATCACTTATTGCAAAAGTTTAAACTCTCACATGTGATCTCAAATACCCCTTTCTTAATAAGTGAGCTCTGACACGTAAATATTTAATTGAAATGAGAGATGAATAATCAAGACAAAGTTCGATCTCAAGGCTTTTGCTTTAATACCATATTATATCACTACTTATCCCAAAAACTTGAGCAGATAGAAATGAGTGAATATAATCATCTAACTTATATTTTAACATACCATTTAGGTACTATTTGGTATTGCAGTTTAACTTGTTTACTGTTTTTCCCTGGCTTGTGTTTCTTGAACAACAGATATGGAGATGGCAGAAAACAGGCAGGATATACCTTGCTGGGGAGATTGCTCTTGTTACAGGGATAGTAATCTGGATTACATCTCTTCCTCAGATAAGGAGGAAAAAGTTTGAACTCTTCTATTACACGCACCATCTATACATAGTCTTCCTAGTATTTTTCTTATTTCATGCTGGAGATAGGCACTTCTATATGATTTTCCCTGGGATTTTTCTCTTTGGCATTGACAAGATACTCCGAATCATACAATCAAGACCAGAAACTTGCATTCTTTCGGCACGAATCTTCCCTTCTAGGGCTATAGAACTTATTCTGCCCAAGGATCCAAGTAATGTCTGTAGTCCCTTTTCAGTTACCAGAAAATCATGTAGAGAAGGATTGGAAGTTCACAGAAAGCAATTAATTTTTCCTACTCGTTGCAGGTTTGAAGTATAACCCCACAAGTGTTATATTTATGAAGATTCAAAGTATATCCACAACTCAATGGCACCCCTTCAGTATAACCTCAAGCTCTAGTATTGACAATGACTCCATGTCTGTTATGGTTAAATGTGAGGGATCGTGGACAAGTTCCCTCTATGACTTGATACAAGCTGAGCTGCACTCTCATGCTGATAAGACAAAGTGCATACCAGTAGCAGTTGAAGGCCCTTATGGACCTGCCTCAGTTGACTTCCTAAGGTGCAGAAAATGATCATACTATATATTAAAACTTTTTCTTTGATTGTTTATAGGAGTTGTTCACAAATGCTCATCGGTTCACTATTGCCTAGAAATCATGTTTTGTTAAAAGAAAATTTTCAAAATTAGTATAATTGGAGTATTTTGAAGTTGGCATTTATACTACTCAACTCACACCTATTGCTTTAAAGCAACCGATTTTGGGGTGTCTGCATTTGTGTGTATGCTCTAGCACGGTGAGAAGCACCGGATGCACACGCGAGTTGTTTTAATATACAGAAAATTTTCTCTTTTTCTGTCTCTCTCAAAACCTTTGTAAAATTTGAGTTCGTAAAGAAAGCGACTCAGTAACGCACCTTAATACCATTTAAGATGTTTAAGGTAGATTTTCAACTCTAATAACAAATCTTTTTTTGCAGATATGACAGTCTGCTTCTGATAGCAGGTGGAATTGGGATAACTCCATTTCTGAGCATTTTGCAGGAAATTGCTTCAGCACAAAACAGCAGCAGATATGGTCTCCCCACAAGAATGCAGCTTATATTTGTTGTTAAAAAGTCTCAGGACATATATCTGCTGAACTCAATCTCATCTCTTCTCCAGAACCATTCAAGTGAAGGACTGCATCTAAAACTGAAAATTTTTGTGACCCAAGAAGGGCAATCTAATCCAACAGTAAGAGAATTTCTAAGCGACTCATCGCAGATTCAAACAGTACACTTCAGCACAAAATGTTCGAATCATGCAATATATGGACTCGAAAGTTTCCTTCGGATTGCTGCCTTGGCTGGATTCTGCTGCATCATGTTTCTTGTTTCTCTTATTTGTTTGAATCATATCTTTGCTCCCAACCAAAAGAAGACATCTAAAGCCTCCAAAGAAAAGACTCCATCTTGGGTTGTTGATCTGCTTCTCTTATCTTCCTTTCTCATAGCTTTAACATGCAGCAGTTTATTTGCAATAATTTTGAGAATGAGAAGGCTGAAGAATGAGAACATTCCACAAGTCTCCCAAAAGCCAGGCAAAGCCATGGACACAGAAACAGGGAGCTTCCTTGAGGAACATGAAATTCATTTTGTAGGAAGGCCTGACTTTCATGGTACTTTTATGTATTCCTTTTTCCATGCCTTTACTTTATATTCTTAGGATTGGAAGTATGGATTCTAACAAGTGAATTGAACAGATATTTTTGCAAAGTTTCCAAATGAAACGGGTGGATCAGATGTTGGAGTCTTGGTCTGTGGACCTGGATCAATGAAAGAGTCAGTAGCATCAGTATGCCAGCAGAAATCTGTGGGTTTCCAGACGGGTGCTAAGAAAAAGAAGCCACGCTTCAGCTTCCACAGCCTCAGCTTCTCCCTCTAGTGCTCAATCACAACATATAATGCAAATGTAAGGAGACTTGTACTAGCTAGGGGTCATGGACGGCTTTGGCTTAGGTGCCGTAAAAAAAACACTATGAGAACATATCTGCTGTAGTTTTTTCAACGGTCTATCTAGATTGCCTGCTTATGCGATTGTCATTTAGGCTACCAAATACTGGAATTTGGGCATGTACATTTTTAATCTAATACTATTTTGTACTTGGAATGTCATCAAAGGACTTGGAACTCTTTCTAGAACATAAGAATCAGTGGGTGAATTTCTGTCACAGTAGCACTAATGATGGCCACTCTCCTGATGTGGATTTCTTACCCTTTGTTACATAATTCTGTTCTCTTATCTAAATTTCAACTTTTAGGGTTACAAATAGCTTATACATAATCATTTAGGTGAAATCTTTTCCTTTAGTGCCCATGCATGACAACTGTGGAGAATAGCCTTCGCATCTTCTATTAAGTGCCCATAGTTTGCCCAGCAGCTTTCCTCCCTAAGTAGGGCTTGAACCACTTCAAGAGAGTTTCCCTCAAGGATGACATTACTTACGCCATGTTGGGAAAATTGATAATTAGTTGGCAACCAATTTCTCACTAGACTCAAAAAAAATAAAATAAAATAAAATAAAATAAAAATTCCCACTAGACTTTTATGCGAAAGACAAGTTTGAAAAGAAAACAAACGAGATCACATAAGTACACAAAGAGTTTATGTGGTTCGGCAATATGTGTATGTCCACGAGGTGTGATCCAGTCTCCTTTACTATTGAGAAATATTGAGTACAATGGTACAAGCTTGAACCACTCAAGTTTAATATCTCAAACCTAAGTCCTTAACCCCTTGTACACCCGACTCAACTGTCCCTCTCAAATATCCAGTAAAAAAAAACTCTCTACACTATGTAAATGCCACAAAGTGCTCTCACCAATTTGGATTTTCTGGGTGATCTCAACTGAGGACTACATGTCATTTTATAGAGGCTTAATCACGAAAAATAGGAGAACAATTTTAATCCAATTACTGTTGGAAAAACAAAACCATCATGAATACAAAGTCTTTTCCATGATGAAGATAAACATTACGGCTCACATGTTTACCCACACACGTTTTCTCCAGAAATCTAATTCCAAGTTGTTCTTGAACTCCTTTTAAAACTAACCTTATCCTCTTATAGATAAATAGGACTTGAGCCCACCAACTTAAATATTGATATTTTTTAGGAATTATCTTCACACTTGTTGACAATTTAAGCCATTATCAACAATCTCCACCTTGGCGAAAATTTCACAACCTCCACCTGAGACCTCAGGTCCGCATCTTGACCAATGCCCATCCCCACGCCCTAGGATGTCGTACAAAACACTGTCTATACCAACAGTAATAATTCTACAAGAATTATCATGCTCCACCATAAAGAGCACATGCACTTAGAATTAAACTATTCCAAGAATTTTCATTTTTTGGCACATGTCGAAAAAATCCTGCCGAAAAATATGGTACAACTTCCATGTTTGGTTCCCCCGGAAGTTCATCAGCCATCGACACCCTTTTCCACCACATACCCGACATCAAAAAACCAAACCAATGTCTCGTATGCTAATGTGGACCCGCTAATAGAACACATCCATTATCCTGACATTTTTAGCCGTCATGTCAAAGAATGTACATGCCCTTATCAAATAACATCATCATTTCTTTCTGTAATGAGAGAAACAATATTAGCATTTTTGGAGCATTCTGTCGAACCTGCTCCTCTTTTTGGGCAATTTCTTTTAAGATGTCTAGATTGCCTGCAACCCCAGCATACAAGATTTCCCTTCATAGAGTTCTTTTCTTCCAGTTTGCAACTACCAACGCCTAGTTCTCAAGTGTAGAATTATGTCCACCACTCAGCCTTTTTTCCTCTTACAGAAGTTTGCTGGTAACTTCTGAGAAGAAAATCTTCTCTTTCCCATGAATCAAAATTGGCTTCATATGTTCATTGGAAAATGGAAGAGACAAGATAAGCCTCAAGGCCTTATCTTCATCATCCATTTTAACTCCTAGAGCTTTGAGCTCAGAGACGATTTCATTGAGAACACTCAAATGGTTTGAAATAGTCACACCCTCAGTCATTCGTATTGTATGAAACTGCTTCTTCAGGTACACCCGGTTAGAGGTTCCCTTCATTTGATACATCTCCTCGAGCTTCTCCCAAAGCTCTTTTGCCGTTGACGTACCTTCCATATTAGCAAGAACGTTCTTAGCGAGACACAACACCGCCCTCAGATCCAAATCCTCCCAATCTACGTCGCTAGTACCGGATTCTCCGGCACCATCACTAAAACTAGAGGCGGGTATACCTCTCAACGTTCTGTGTAGCCCAGATTGAATTAGGATGTCCTTGACTTGTATTTGCCATAAGCCAAAGTTCATTCTCCCGTTGAACCTTTCAATCCCAAACTTCAAGGACTGCATTTCTTCTTAACGAATAGAAATCCACAATCAAGATCTGATACCAATTGTTAGGTGGTCTTGGGCCTATCTCAACCCTAAAAGCTAGCTCAAGAGGTGAGGCTTTCTCTCAACTTATAAACTAACCACTAGCTCCTTCCACGTATAAATTTGTTGGGGTTATCCCACATCGGTTTTGGAAGGGGTTGGTGGTCAGTTTATAAGTGTGAGGGAAAGCATCACCTCTTGAGCTAGTTTTTGCAGTTGAGATAGGCGTAAGACCACCCAACATTGGTATTAGAGCCTAGGTTTGCCAACAAATCTCGGCTTAACTGTCCACAGGAGAAACGAGTTGTCGCTGCTCAAACTCAAGGCCCGATATGTGAGGGGAAGATTGTTGGGGTTATCCCACATCGGTTGTGGAAGGAGCTGGTGATCAGTTTATAAGTGTGAGGGAAAGCTTCACCTCTTGATCCAGCTTTTGAGGTTGAGATAGGCCAAAGATCACCTAACACTCCCAACTGTCGAATGAGGTCCACTGCAGTCCATGCCCCTAACGCTTCTGTTGTTGTAGAATCGCAATCACTGATAAAGGGTCTATTGCACACTTCATTTCTAGCACATGACCAGCATGATCCCGCACTACTATCCCAATTCCCATTGTCTTCTTATGTACATCTACTGCCGCGTCCCAGTTACATTTTACCTTCCCCACTGCTCGTGTAGTCCACTGCCCACTTTGCTACTGTTTTGGTGGCCTTGTTTCAGTGTTCTTTCCTTGCTCCGCTTGTGTGTGTGCCTTCATCTGCTCCTCAGCGATTTTAATGATTTTCTTTGAGGGGATGAACTCACCTCTGAAGACCAACTTATTTCTCCTCAACCAAATTTGTCTTGCAATGTATATCACCTTCTCTATTTCCATTTCCTCCAACCGCCCCAACAATTTTTCAAGGATATTAAGGAAAGCATCCTCATCACTGGTGCATTTCTGAATTTTAGTACTAAACTCCAGCCATACATCCCTTGCATTGGAACAACTCCACAACACATGTCCCACGGTTTCCACTTCTTTCCAACATATTGGGCAGAGAGGATCATCTGTGATTTTCCTCTTGAATAGATTCTCCTTGGTGGGTAAGATGTTATTACATGCATGCAAAAGAAACATTTTACCACTCTCGGCCCTTGGATTCTCCAAATTTGCTTCCATAAAGATTTCATGGACTCTATGTTTGAGCTGCCTCCTACGTCTTGTTCACTACCTACCGAAAATATTCCACTCCTATTGCCAACCCATAATAGGCCTTTTCGGGTATTGGGGCAAATAGCCATACCACAAATTGTTTCCACTTCTTCTGGATCGAAGATTTCTTGTATGAGGGGATGTTCCACCATTGAGTCTCGTTATCAATCAAGTCACACATCTTTGCTTCTCGATCCAAAACTCGGATTGGGGATTGAATTTCATAAGTTGTAGGTACCGGTATCCATTTATCTCCCCAAATCTTGATGTTCCTCCCATCCCCTACTCTCCATCGCATGCCTACCTTCAATAGGTATCTTGCATTCCATAGACTGTGCCATACTTATGAAGGTTGTTTAACCATAGGGGTGTCGAGAAAATTCCCCATAGAGTGTGGATTTTGTACAATTCTCCACCCTTGTTTAGCTAATAAGGCTTCAAATCCCAGAAACTCAAGCCCCCAATCTCCTTAGCTCTCCCCATTTTATTCCAACTCATCAAAGCTACTTTCGACTCATTTCCCTTATGCCCCCACCAAAACTTTGCCATCATAGAGTTAATGTCATTGCATAATGTCTTGGGCAATTGGAACACACCCATTGTGTATGTGGGTATGGCTTGGATTACTGCCTTCAACAAAACTTCTTTCCCCGCATGTGAGAGAAATTTTTCTTTCCAACCATGTATTATGACGTATATGCGCCAATTAACTCCTGAGAAGGAACGAATCTTGGATTGTCCGATGAGCTGGCAACCCTAGGTATTTTTCATTCCTTTGGGTGGAATTAACTTCAGCAAGTGACAAAATATTCCCCGTTACCTCTTGTTTGGTATTGCGGCTAAAGAACATAGATGTCTTTCCTCTATTCAACTTTTCCCCTGATGCCTTCTCATATGCTTCTAACATCTGTTGGAGACAGTCCCACTCATTAGGGTTGGCCTTATAGAATAAGAGACTATCATCTGCAAAGAAGAGGAGATTTAATTTGGTGCCTCCACGAGTTATGGGTAGCCCTGTAATTCCCCATTCTTTTTTGCCTGATTTAATGATGTACTCAAGCCTTCTGCACACAAGATGAAAAAATATGGTGAAAGTGGATCGCCCTGTCTCAGTCCTCTTGAAGGGGTAATCTGCCCAAACGCCTGCCCATTGACTAAAACTGAATATTTTACGGTACTAACACATGTCATCATCATTTGTACCCAGCGGTCAGCAAAGCCAATCTTCTGCTTTACTTTTTCTAAAAATTTCCACTCCACCCTGTCGTAGGCCTTGCTTATATCCAGTTTTAACACCATGTACCCCTCCCTCCCTTTCCTCCGAGTATCCTTAGTGTGTAGAACCTCGAATGCAATGAGAATATTTTCTGTGATCAACCTCCCTGGGATAAATGCACTTTGGTTGGGAGATATAATATCTGCCAACACCTTCTTCATTCTCTTTGCTAACACTTTAGCAATGAGTTTATACATGACATTACATAGATTAATTGGGCAAAATTCAATGATATGAGTAGGGTTTTCACTCTAGGAATCAGTGCAATGTAAGTATTGTTAATGTCTGCATCAAAACCACCCCCATTAAGGAATTCAAGCACAGCGGTACATACCTCATTTTGAACCGTGTCCCAGGCTTTTTGGTAAAAGCAAGCTGCAAATCCATCAGGTCCAGGGGACTTCAATGGATGCATTTGGGAGAGAGTCGTCTCAACATCTGCCACCACAAACGGCCGCAACATCCATGCATTCATCTCCGGCGTCACCCTAGCCTCCAAGCCCTCCAAGCAATCCCCTGCCCTTATATTGCCTTCAGTTGTGTACAAAGTTTGGTAGAATTGCACAAAAGCTTGACTGATATCTTCAATTTTTGCCCATTCTCTTCCCTCCTCATCTTTAACACCAAGACTATTTTATTTCATCTTTTTCCATTCTTAATAAAGATAATTATTTTTTTGTAATGAAATAGTTATTCCACGTACCAAACAAATCTTAAAAGTTTGTTTGTATAATGTTGAAATTTTAATACAATGTTATGGATAAAATAAAAACAAAAATATATTAAAGTAGTATCCTATTCCTCATCGTTAATCGAGTTTGAGGGTATATATATATATATAAAGGGATTTGAGGGAGCGATATCCTTCGAAATCCCTCAAATCCTATTCTCCTCCAAAAATATATGGAACGGGAAGAAGGATAACCGTCCTTCTCTTCCATCCAAACATACCCTTAAAACTCTTGGCCATAGAGAAATGGTAGGTAGGGGTGAAAATGAGCCGAGCCTGAGTGAGCCTTACTTGTTTGGGCTCGGTTCATTTAAATTTTACTCGAGCTCAAGGACGCACCAAAAAATCGAGCCCGAGCTCGAACTCATAATAAGAGCTAGCCCGAGCCCTAACTCACGAGCTAGCTCTTATATTTAATTAATTTAATTTTTTTATTTTTTATTATAAATTTAAATTTCAAGTACTATGAAACGGCTCAAGAAACCAGCTTGCATATGAGCATTTGCTTAGCTTGACTAGCCGAGTATGTAGCATGAGTCAATATAGCAAGGCACTAAGTTTCAGAGAGAGAGGATATGCATTTTTTTTTATAATAAAATGATGTTATTAGAAAAAAAAAAAAAAAAAACCATCGATTTTTAATATTAATATGAGCAACTATGTGAACAACTACCAATTTGAACCTTATACGAGCTGCTCTAACCGAGTCAAGCCTAGCTTGCTTTGTTTAATATTCGAGGCAGTATTTGTATTCACAAAACGCCTCATTTAATAATAAAGTCGAACACGAGCCGAGCCCAAACTCGCTCGCGAGGGCTTCGCTCACTTAACACCCCTAATGGTAGGTTTATACACTTCATGGTTTGTGATCTGCAAATCAATGAACATGAAATGTACTTATGAAAGTGCCAATAGCTTCGCCATCATAAACTATAACCATGAGATTTATGTAATTGTTGGAATACAAGACATAAGACAGATTATATGATCAATAATATTATAACACCTAAAGAATGGTTCAACCGTTTATTCAAACCTTTCAAGACGGATTAAATGATCAATTTACCAATAACATATATAAGATCTTAAGAATGGTTTACATAGTTTATTACAACATCTCTTTTGTTTTTTTTTTTAAATTTTCAAGATGCCTCTTACTTACCGACGTCAAAGTACACTAAGGGCTTGTTTGGGTGTGCATCGTTTGATAGGCCTAAAAGTGTGTTTAACACTCAAAAAGTTCGTTTGAAGAAAAAAAAGAAGAAAGTATTTGTTTGGTAAAAAAAAAAAATTAAAAGCGCTTTTAAGGGTGCAAAAAGCCCAAAAATGGCCAAAACGCATTGGCAAAAGCTTAAAAATGAAATTTTTGCCAAAAAATGTTTTTTGACTTAAAAGTTTTATTTCTCAAACGCAATCCCAAACACGCTCTAAATAAAATTGGTTGGGGACCACGCCTCATAAAGCCAAGGTTTTAGTTCAAATTCTCATCCCCCCTTTCCCTCCTCTTGTGTGGATATGCCAAAAAATAAAATAGTTAAGTGCAACTCAATGGGCTAAGTGTGAGGAATGTCTGCTAGATTTATGGACCTTTTTAGACTCAGTTTGTTTCATTGTAAAATGGTTTCTAAAAAATATTTTTCATATTTTCTGGTATTTTGTACAACGAAAAATAATAGTCAATAGAAAACATTTTCGATTTGACCAAAAAAACTTCTTTAATTTTCATTAAATGATTTTTCTTTTTTAAAACCGTAAATCATTTTCCAATTTCGAGTCTCTCATTCTCAAATCACCAGACCAGTACTGTTGGAACCCCGTTGGACCACCATCGGACCCCATCGGGCTTTTGCCGGAACCCAATCGGGCCATTGCCATGAAATGTTAGTGTTGATTAGCTTAGTTTGTAGGTCATTGTAGATGGAGGGGTTGGCCCAGTACTCAAAATTGGCCATTACTTATAATCCGTTCATTCATACAATACAATTACATTCCATTGTTCAAACTTCAAACAATTCGTTCGTCCATTCAATTCAACAATAATTATCAATTCATTACAATTCCAGCATCATCACCGAATTGCGAATACATATAGAAAACATAGGAAAATAGTAACAGGCTTGTTAAATTCCAAAATAGGAAAATACACAAGATTGGCAAGGCTTCTATTTTGCTGACAATTGCTTTATAAATTCCAAAACAACAGAGACTGAATTATTGGCGGCGAGCGTGGTGAATGTGTCAGCCTCATTTGAATCGGCAGAGCCTCCGCCGGCCAAGTCAGAGAGAGCCCTAATGGCAATGAAGGGTTTCCTTTGCTGAAGACATATAAGCGCTACAGACGCGCTTTCCATGTCTACCGGGCTTACGTTAAATTTATGATAAATGAAGCTCCGGTAAGCGGAATTGTCAAGGTAAATGCTCCCACT
Organism: Corylus avellana; assembly: GCF_901000735.1. Lineage (NCBI taxonomy): Eukaryota > Viridiplantae > Streptophyta > Magnoliopsida > Fagales > Betulaceae > Corylus > Corylus avellana. The sequence goes on from NC_081543.1 coordinate 5,024,272, forward strand.
TGTTCCTCTTTCAACAATGCTCACTTTCGGTGTCGCCGAAAGACAAGTTGTTGAGTTAATGCACCCTTCTAGTTTTAGGTGCTGAGCATCCATCATTCATCCATCATACATGGATCGTTAAAAAAATAAAATAAAAAATTAAGAATTGGTCGGAGTTGTCACGTCATTATTATGAAATAATTATAAGATAAAAATATAGTATATAACATTACTCCTCTCGAAATATATATATATATATATATATATATATATACCCTTACATGGATGCATAGATCTTGGGTGACGAAAATTAACCACTATTTCTCAAGTGGAATAACTATTTTCAAGAATAAAAATCTAATCCAATTATTAAATTAACAAAATTAATAGCAATAACTATGTATTATATTCCAATGATGTACGTATTGTGCATTTCAAATTAACGTCCAGTGTTTAAACTATAAAATATGTCACCGTATTTCTTTAAGGTAAATATTTGAGCAAGACTCATGCTTTTGACTTCACTTAGGTACGTACCAGGTAGCCATTTCCATTGGTTGTCTCATCCGAAATTCGAACATGTGATGTGTTGCATGCTTTGATATCGAATGTTAAGTAAATAACAAATATGCCAAAAGCTCCAAAACTTAGAAGAAAAAAAAAAAAAACGAAAAGTTAATTCCTTAAATCTATTGCGTACTAAGTTAGCTAGCCCAATCTAACATACATACCCCAAATTAGACCCTACTATAATCACAACATCATGGTAGGTTGGGGACATGATGAGGTTAAGGGGTTTTAGCAAGCACAACATGTGTGCAGGGGGGAACCAAACATTTAAGGGTGGGGGGACAAAATTTTAAGAAGTAAAAATTTATGGGTAAAATTTTAGTTTTGGGGAGGGCATTTCATAAAAAAATCATAAATTTTAGGGGTAAAATTTAAAATTTTAAGGGTAATTTTAAAATTTTTCTTAAAGTTTTTTACAACATAGAAAATAATAACCTAATTAATGAAATTATACTTAACCCTCAACTGTAATGTACACATTATTAATATTTGACATTTTTCAAGCATTTCGATGCCTAATTAAAAACTACAAAAATTACGTAATTTGAGAATATACTATTTTTTAAAAAATAGTAGGGGCATGCAACATTTTGTCCACTTGTTCTAAAACTACATACAGAGACAAGAAACAAATTAAGAAAAAGAAACGTGAGGAAACCTTACCTCTAGCTTTTTGGAGATATTGAAGTAGTGGGAATCCACAGAGACCCAAAAGGCATGCTCCCTTTGCTCAGGAGTCCCATCTACGGGGAAAACTTCCTCAGGTTGATACCATACATGGTTCAAGAGGTTGTCAACTGAGCTAGTGTGCGTGGTATTTACAGTAAAATTAGCAAATTTTAAGTAGCCAATTTCCCTTGTGTAGTCTCCATTTGATTCGAGGGGTAGCTCATCTGCAGGCCCTAGCCCGCACCTCTGCACAATAACATCCAATATTACTTGACCTTAATTAATACAGCCTATTTTAAAGGCTCAAGTTCCATTCCACTCTCATTCTACTAAGATATGAGGTGTCGGTGCCTATCAGATGTCCTTGAATTGTCACATTTTAAAACTCTTGCATTTATTTAAACCCCTTAGATCTAATAGAAGAAGATTCAAATTTTAAAATATGAGAATCTCGTGAGAGTAAGTAATTTGTTATATACCTGCCAACTCCAAAGAACGGTATGGGACCAGTAGCGAGGGATGACAACATCTCCTATGTTGAGGGATGGGTTCGCATTTCCAGCAATGCCATAATGTACTACTCCCTCTACGTTGAAAAGGCTCAACAAAAGCTGAGTAGTTATGCCTGCATTTATCTATATACAAGACAAGTATATGTATATATACATCATGCTAGCTAATTATTAAGGATGTTGGAAAGAAAAATATATAAATTAGTACCATGCTCAGTCCTGTCATGACTAAGATGACTTGCTTTTCAGCAATGCTTCCAAACCGAAATCTCCTTCCTTAATTTGAACAAACGAAAGAAATATATATATATAGTAAGTATGATGATGAGCATTTAGGTAGGTACGTACGTAAAATTTGTTTTGAGTAACAATAAAAATAATTACCAGCAAAATCAATGGTGAGGTTAGCAGAGGTGAAGTTTGGAGAGAGAAGAAGAGGGTTCATTTCAAATAGGTTTGGAATCACCAACCCCAAATAAGGACCCTTTCTGTTGGCCTTACGAATTATTCTGTGTGTCTTTGCTGTTAATGCTGCATTGATTCCTTGCTGCGCATTAAGCAGCATCACAGCTGACACCAGTATTGCGTATAAAACTCTCAACCCTCCACCCATCTCTCTCTCTCTCTCTCTCTCTCTAAATCTAAAATCACACTATGCACTCAGTGGAGAGATAGATGAGGATATATAGGAGTTGAGAGGCCAGAATTTATGGATAAGGATCCCCTCAAATCCTGCAATCCTGTCCGTCCATCTTCATCCAACGGTCCACTTAGCACTACGTGTCCTACTAATCAAAAAATAATAAAATATTATTTAAATTTTAAAAATTAAATCAAAATTAAAATAATAATAAAATTCAATTTGGATGGTCAGCTACCTAGGTTGAAGGATGTGATGGCCGAAGTCATCCCATGACCTTCCGAGCCACCCCAAAGACTAAAAATATTTACAATTTTGTTTAGATTTAGCCTTAGAGATGGTTAAACCCGGTTGAGGGCGGCTTCCATGACTCTTAAGGGTGAATTGGTCACCCTCAAAGAGCAAAGCCACCAAACCCATTTTAAGAAAATAATGAATTTGACCTTTAGGGCCAGTCCCTCCAAAGGCCAGGAGGGTGGCCGAATATTGATGGGATATTCCGATGAGCCAAAACCCTATACATGTCAGGGGATGCGACAAATGGGTACGATGTCTGTCAGCCCTTTTAAACATGTTTTTTAAAAAAGAAAAAGAAGAGGATTAGTAACCACACACGTACACATGTACTATTCATGTGGGATACTGTAATCGATAAAGACAAGCACGACAGTTTCATTTACCACGTATGTGCATGCCTGTATGCACACGTACGTCAACGCGCTCAAGCATATATATTATATATATAATTTTTATATACGGTTTCCTAAATAATTTAGTCCTAGCAAGTAACAAGGTTATCTGAAATCGATCTGTCCAAAATTATGATCACTTTCGAACCTTTTTTTTTTTTTTTTCTTTTTTCCGAAATAGCTTTCCATACGGCCTTGTGGTGTTTAGACTTTTTGGTCTTTGAAATTGGGTGATTCCCGAATAATCCAAATGTATGGATTTTGTAGTAGAAAAGTGGTAGGAAGTGAAATAAA
>NC_081543.1:5027724-5049075 GCF_901000735.1 Corylus avellana
CAACCTCCCTGGGATAAATGCACTTTGGTTGGGAGATATAATATCTGCCAACACCTTCTTCATTCTCTTTGCTAACACTTTAGCAATGAGTTTATACATGACATTACATAGATTAATTGGGCAAAATTCAATGATATGAGTAGGGTTTTCACTCTAGGAATCAGTGCAATGTAAGTATTGTTAATGTCTGCATCAAAACCACCCCCATTAAGGAATTCAAGCACAGCGGTACATACCTCATTTTGAACCGTGTCCCAGGCTTTTTGGTAAAAGCAAGCTGCAAATCCATCAGGTCCAGGGGACTTCAATGGATGCATTTGGGAGAGAGTCGTCTCAACATCTGCCACCACAAACGGCCGCAACATCCATGCATTCATCTCCGGCGTCACCCTAGCCTCCAAGCCCTCCAAGCAATCCCCTGCCCTTATATTGCCTTCAGTTGTGTACAAAGTTTGGTAGAATTGCACAAAAGCTTGACTGATATCTTCAATTTTTGCCCATTCTCTTCCCTCCTCATCTTTAACACCAAGACTATTTTATTTCATCTTTTTCCATTCTTAATAAAGATAATTATTTTTTTGTAATGAAATAGTTATTCCACGTACCAAACAAATCTTAAAAGTTTGTTTGTATAATGTTGAAATTTTAATACAATGTTATGGATAAAATAAAAACAAAAATATATTAAAGTAGTATCCTATTCCTCATCGTTAATCGAGTTTGAGGGTATATATATATATATAAAGGGATTTGAGGGAGCGATATCCTTCGAAATCCCTCAAATCCTATTCTCCTCCAAAAATATATGGAACGGGAAGAAGGATAACCGTCCTTCTCTTCCATCCAAACATACCCTTAAAACTCTTGGCCATAGAGAAATGGTAGGTAGGGGTGAAAATGAGCCGAGCCTGAGTGAGCCTTACTTGTTTGGGCTCGGTTCATTTAAATTTTACTCGAGCTCAAGGACGCACCAAAAAATCGAGCCCGAGCTCGAACTCATAATAAGAGCTAGCCCGAGCCCTAACTCACGAGCTAGCTCTTATATTTAATTAATTTAATTTTTTTATTTTTTATTATAAATTTAAATTTCAAGTACTATGAAACGGCTCAAGAAACCAGCTTGCATATGAGCATTTGCTTAGCTTGACTAGCCGAGTATGTAGCATGAGTCAATATAGCAAGGCACTAAGTTTCAGAGAGAGAGGATATGCATTTTTTTTTATAATAAAATGATGTTATTAGAAAAAAAAAAAAAAAAAACCATCGATTTTTAATATTAATATGAGCAACTATGTGAACAACTACCAATTTGAACCTTATACGAGCTGCTCTAACCGAGTCAAGCCTAGCTTGCTTTGTTTAATATTCGAGGCAGTATTTGTATTCACAAAACGCCTCATTTAATAATAAAGTCGAACACGAGCCGAGCCCAAACTCGCTCGCGAGGGCTTCGCTCACTTAACACCCCTAATGGTAGGTTTATACACTTCATGGTTTGTGATCTGCAAATCAATGAACATGAAATGTACTTATGAAAGTGCCAATAGCTTCGCCATCATAAACTATAACCATGAGATTTATGTAATTGTTGGAATACAAGACATAAGACAGATTATATGATCAATAATATTATAACACCTAAAGAATGGTTCAACCGTTTATTCAAACCTTTCAAGACGGATTAAATGATCAATTTACCAATAACATATATAAGATCTTAAGAATGGTTTACATAGTTTATTACAACATCTCTTTTGTTTTTTTTTTTAAATTTTCAAGATGCCTCTTACTTACCGACGTCAAAGTACACTAAGGGCTTGTTTGGGTGTGCATCGTTTGATAGGCCTAAAAGTGTGTTTAACACTCAAAAAGTTCGTTTGAAGAAAAAAAAGAAGAAAGTATTTGTTTGGTAAAAAAAAAAAATTAAAAGCGCTTTTAAGGGTGCAAAAAGCCCAAAAATGGCCAAAACGCATTGGCAAAAGCTTAAAAATGAAATTTTTGCCAAAAAATGTTTTTTGACTTAAAAGTTTTATTTCTCAAACGCAATCCCAAACACGCTCTAAATAAAATTGGTTGGGGACCACGCCTCATAAAGCCAAGGTTTTAGTTCAAATTCTCATCCCCCCTTTCCCTCCTCTTGTGTGGATATGCCAAAAAATAAAATAGTTAAGTGCAACTCAATGGGCTAAGTGTGAGGAATGTCTGCTAGATTTATGGACCTTTTTAGACTCAGTTTGTTTCATTGTAAAATGGTTTCTAAAAAATATTTTTCATATTTTCTGGTATTTTGTACAACGAAAAATAATAGTCAATAGAAAACATTTTCGATTTGACCAAAAAAACTTCTTTAATTTTCATTAAATGATTTTTCTTTTTTAAAACCGTAAATCATTTTCCAATTTCGAGTCTCTCATTCTCAAATCACCAGACCAGTACTGTTGGAACCCCGTTGGACCACCATCGGACCCCATCGGGCTTTTGCCGGAACCCAATCGGGCCATTGCCATGAAATGTTAGTGTTGATTAGCTTAGTTTGTAGGTCATTGTAGATGGAGGGGTTGGCCCAGTACTCAAAATTGGCCATTACTTATAATCCGTTCATTCATACAATACAATTACATTCCATTGTTCAAACTTCAAACAATTCGTTCGTCCATTCAATTCAACAATAATTATCAATTCATTACAATTCCAGCATCATCACCGAATTGCGAATACATATAGAAAACATAGGAAAATAGTAACAGGCTTGTTAAATTCCAAAATAGGAAAATACACAAGATTGGCAAGGCTTCTATTTTGCTGACAATTGCTTTATAAATTCCAAAACAACAGAGACTGAATTATTGGCGGCGAGCGTGGTGAATGTGTCAGCCTCATTTGAATCGGCAGAGCCTCCGCCGGCCAAGTCAGAGAGAGCCCTAATGGCAATGAAGGGTTTCCTTTGCTGAAGACATATAAGCGCTACAGACGCGCTTTCCATGTCTACCGGGCTTACGTTAAATTTATGATAAATGAAGCTCCGGTAAGCGGAATTGTCAAGGTAAATGCTCCCACTTGTTCCTCTTTCAACAATGCTCACTTTCGGTGTCGCCGAAAGACAAGTTGTTGAGTTAATGCACCCTTCTAGTTTTAGGTGCTGAGCATCCATCATTCATCCATCATACATGGATCGTTAAAAAAATAAAATAAAAAATTAAGAATTGGTCGGAGTTGTCACGTCATTATTATGAAATAATTATAAGATAAAAATATAGTATATAACATTACTCCTCTCGAAATATATATATATATATATATATATATATATACCCTTACATGGATGCATAGATCTTGGGTGACGAAAATTAACCACTATTTCTCAAGTGGAATAACTATTTTCAAGAATAAAAATCTAATCCAATTATTAAATTAACAAAATTAATAGCAATAACTATGTATTATATTCCAATGATGTACGTATTGTGCATTTCAAATTAACGTCCAGTGTTTAAACTATAAAATATGTCACCGTATTTCTTTAAGGTAAATATTTGAGCAAGACTCATGCTTTTGACTTCACTTAGGTACGTACCAGGTAGCCATTTCCATTGGTTGTCTCATCCGAAATTCGAACATGTGATGTGTTGCATGCTTTGATATCGAATGTTAAGTAAATAACAAATATGCCAAAAGCTCCAAAACTTAGAAGAAAAAAAAAAAAAACGAAAAGTTAATTCCTTAAATCTATTGCGTACTAAGTTAGCTAGCCCAATCTAACATACATACCCCAAATTAGACCCTACTATAATCACAACATCATGGTAGGTTGGGGACATGATGAGGTTAAGGGGTTTTAGCAAGCACAACATGTGTGCAGGGGGGAACCAAACATTTAAGGGTGGGGGGACAAAATTTTAAGAAGTAAAAATTTATGGGTAAAATTTTAGTTTTGGGGAGGGCATTTCATAAAAAAATCATAAATTTTAGGGGTAAAATTTAAAATTTTAAGGGTAATTTTAAAATTTTTCTTAAAGTTTTTTACAACATAGAAAATAATAACCTAATTAATGAAATTATACTTAACCCTCAACTGTAATGTACACATTATTAATATTTGACATTTTTCAAGCATTTCGATGCCTAATTAAAAACTACAAAAATTACGTAATTTGAGAATATACTATTTCTTTAAAAATAGTAGGGGCATGCAACATTTTGTCCACTTGTTCTAAAACTACATACAGAGACAAGAAACAAATTAAGAAAAAGAAACGTGAGGAAACCTTACCTCTAGCTTTTTGGAGATATTGAAGTAGTGGGAATCCACGGAGACCCAAAAGGCATGCTCCCTTTGCTCAGGAGTCCCATCTACGGGGAAAACTTCCTCAGGTTGATACCATACATGGTTCAAGAGGTTGTCAACTGAGCTAGTGTGTGTGGTATTTATGGTAAAATTAGCAAATTTTAAGTAGCCAATTTCCCTTGTGTAGTCTCCATTTGATTCGAGGGGTAGCTCATCTGCAGGCCCTAGCCCGTACCTCTGCACAATAACATCCAATATTACTTGACCTTAATTAATACAGCCTATTTTAAAGGCTCAAGTTCCATTCCACTCTCATTCTACTAAGATATGAGGTGTCGGTGCCTATCAGATGTCCTTGAATTGTCACATTTTAAAACTCTTGCATTTATTTAAACCCCTTAGATCTAATAGAAGAAGATTCAAATTTTAAAATATGAGAATCTCGTGAGAGTAAGTAATTTGTTATATACCTGCCAACTCCAAAGAACGGTATGGGACCAGTAGCGAGGGATGACAACATCTCCTATGTTGAGGGATGGGTTCGCATTTCCAGCAATGCCATAATGTACTACTCCCTCTACGTTGAAAAGGCTCAACAAAAGCTGAGTAGTTATGCCTGCATTTATCTATATACAAGACAAGTATATGTATATATACATCATGCTAGCTAATTATTAAGGATGTTGGAAAGAAAAATATATAAATTAGTACCATGCTCAGTCCTGTCATGACTAAGATGACTTGCTTTTCAGCAATGCTTCCAAACCGAAATCTCCTTCCTTAATTTGAACAAACGAAAGAAATATATATATATAGTAAGTATGATGATGAGCATTTAGGTAGGTACGTACGTAAAATTTGTTTTGAGTAACAATAAAAATAATTACCAGCAAAATCAATGGTGAGGTTAGCAGAGGTGAAGTTTGGAGAGAGAAGAAGAGGGTTCATTTCAAATAGGTTTGGAATCACCAACCCCAAATAAGGACCCTTTCTGTTGGCCTTACGAATTATTCTGTGTGTCTTTGCTGTTAATGCTGCATTGATTCCTTGCTGCGCATTAAGCAGCATCACAGCTGACACCAGTATTGCGTATAAAACTCTCAACCCTCCACCCATCTCTCTCTCTCTCTCTCTCTCTCTAAATCTAAAATCACACTATGCACTCAGTGGAGAGATAGATGAGGATATATAGGAGTTGAGAGGCCAGAATTTATGGATAAGGATCCCCTCAAATCCTGCAATCCTGTCCGTCCATCTTCATCCAACGGTCCACTTAGCACTACGTGTCCTACTAATCAAAAAATAATAAAATATTATTTAAATTTTAAAAATTAAATCAAAATTAAAATAATAATAAAATTCAATTTGGATGGTCAGCTACCTAGGTTGAAGGATGTGATGGCCGAAGTCATCCCATGACCTTCCGAGCCACCCCAAAGACTAAAAATATTTACAATTTTGTTTAGATTTAGCCTTAGAGATGGTTAAACCCGGTTGAGGGCGGCTTCCATGACTCTTAAGGGTGAATTGGTCACCCTCAAAGAGCAAAGCCACCAAACCCATTTTAAGAAAATAATGAATTTGACCTTTAGGGCCAGTCCCTCCAAAGGCCAGGAGGGTGGCCGAATATTGATGGGATATTCCGATGAGCCAAAACCCTATACATGTCAGGGGATGCGACAAATGGGTACGATGTCTGTCAGCCCTTTTAAACATGTTTTTTAAAAAAGAAAAAGAAGAGGATTAGTAACCACACACGTACACATGTACTATTCATGTGGGATACTGTAATCGATAAAGACAAGCACGACAGTTTCATTTACCACGTATGTGCATGCCTGTATGCACACGTACGTCAACGCGCTCAAGCATATATATTATATATATAATTTTTATATACGGTTTCCTAAATAATTTAGTCCTAGCAAGTAACAAGGTTATCTGAAATCGATCTGTCCAAAATTATGATCACTTTCGAACCTTTTTTTTTTTTTTTTCTTTTTTCCGAAATAGCTTTCCATACGGCCTTGTGGTGTTTAGACTTTTTGGTCTTTGAAATTGGGTGATTCCCGAATAATCCAAATGTATGGATTTTGTAGTAGAAAAGTGGTAGGAAGTGAAATAAACTAACGTGACAAATCATAAGTAGTAAACAAAGAAAAAAAAATTATATTTTTTTAATTTAAAAATTCTTTTTATGTCAGTTTAAATCTTTTTTAAAAATTAATTTATTTGATTCTATAGCACCTTGCCTCGGAGGAAGATGCAGTATGAGGAGTCAAAAGGTTTTATAATAGAATGATGAATGATCTAACATAATAGTACAATGATGAATTGCATTTTTTTATTACTAATGATGTTATGGTCGTTTCATGTCATCTCATGTGTTGACATCATCATTTCCTGAACCAAATTCTTGCATATTTTCTTTTTCTTTTATTTTTTTTTTTCTCTTAGAGGGCGGATAATTCAACAACAAACCCGGATCGAAATAAGCTGTGCTGGTGATGCTGATGGAGAGGATGGCGGGGCGCGTTTGCTGGCCAGACTTGCGAGGAAGAGCGGATCTAGTTTAATGGAAACTAGATATAATGAAAAACCCAACAGATCCAAGACAGAGGGAGGAGGCAGAGAGAGGAGAAGAGACGGAAGATGGGCTGCAGTGAACCACATTGAAAAGGTGGAGGGTTAGGGGGAGACAAAATGACCTGTTTGTTTGTTTATTTCTCTTGACTGTAATTAAAATTGAGATAACTTTTCTGCACTTTGATCTTGTTGATGAGATGCTCCATGCTGATTATTTGTACTCTTTCTCCTCACACGCATCATTCATGTCATATGTATTCATCCATGTAAAACACAAGTTCTTAAACAATGAATATTTCGATCCATACAACAATAAAGATTAAAAAAATTATCAATTTTTTTTTTTAAAAAAAAAATTAAATAATCCTAATGTGGCATATGTGATACGTCACAATTGCATATATGTTTGATGTGGCGAGTTATTAAATTTTTGAATAGAATATAGAAAGAAAGACCAACTATGCTTATAAATTGTCCTAATATACCATTTGTGATACTTTTGAGAACCGAAAAAAAAATTTATCTAATTTCGTGTCAAATCCCAAGAGCTAAAAAAATATTTGTAACTCATCCAAGCATTTATGTAGCATGAACTTTTTCCTTCCTCTTTATGGTTGAGGTTTAATTCAACACAAATGTGGTATAAATCAACATTCTCACTTTTTTCATACCACTTTTCATTTTTTTCATATTAAATACTTTTATTTTTTTTCACATCAATTCACATCAGCTACACTAATAAAGAAAAAAGGGTTTGTCAAACAAATTGACCAAAGGCAGTTTCAATGGTAGCTCAACCCAATATATCATCACTTTGACTGCAAACTGTAATTAAGGGTGCGTTTCGGATTGAAATTCCACAAGAATAATCTGCGTTTTTAAAAGACAATACAAAATATAAGACGTTTGACATTGCAATTTAAAAAACACTTAATTTAAAATATGAAAAAAAATGTGATTTCTATAACTAGGTTAGAGGATATTTATTTGAAAAAGCGCGAATTCAAACCAAATTACAATTTTGCATAACAAATATTCATCCGACATGCACCAATTTCACATTGACGTGTTTTAAGTGGCTTTCATTTTGTTTTTTTGTTTTTTTGTTTTTAAAGAAAAGTCACTTAAAAAGCGTTATATCAATCATACCTAGCTTTGCTGCTCTGCCTATTTTAAGGGAGCTGGCCATATTTCACTTGGTTGGCATCCAGTTTGAAGCTTCAGTAAGATACCACACATGGATTGGGACAGCAATGCTTGTTTTTGTCACTTTACACGGTGCAAGCACTTTGTTCATCTAGGGTGTTAGCCACCACGTCCAGGATGAGGTAATCAAATCATCACTTATTCAAAAAGTTTATACTCTCACATGTGGTCTCAAATACCACATTCTTAATAAGTGAGCTCTAACACGTAAATATTTAATTGAAATGGAAAATGAATAATAGAGACATAGTTCGATCTCAAGGCTTTTGTTTTAATACCATATTAAATCACTACTTATTCCAAAAACTTGAGCAGATAGAAATGAGTAAATATAATCGTCTAACTTATATTTTAACATACCATTTGGGTACTATTTGGTATTGCAGTTTAACTTGTTTACTGTTTTTCCCTGGCTTGTGTTTCTTGAACAACAGATATGGAGATGGCAGAAAACAGGCAGGATATACCTTGCTGGGGAGATTGCTCTTGTTACAGGGATAGTAATCTGGTTTACATCTCTTCCTCAGATAAGGAGGAAAAAGTTTGAACTCTTCTATTACACGCACCATCTATACATAGTCTTCCTAGTATTTTTCTTGTTTCATGCTGGAGATAGGCACTTCTATATGATTTTCCCTGGGATTTTTATCTTTAGCATTGACAAGATACTCCGAATCAAGACCAGAAACTTGCATTCTTTCGGCATGAATCTTCCCTTCTAGGGCTATAGAACTTATTTTGCCCAAGGATCCAAGTAATTTCTATAGTCCCTTTTCAGTTACCAGAAAATCATGTAGAGAACGATTGGAAGTTCACATAAAGCAATTAATTTTTCCTACTCATTGCAGGTTTGAAGTATAACCCCACAAGTGTTATATTTATGAAGATACAAAGTATATCCACAACTCAATGGCACCCCTTCAGAATAACCTCCAGCTCAAGTGTTGACAATGACTCCATGTCTGTTATGGTTAAATGTGAGGGATAGTGGACAAGTTCTCTCTATGACTTGATACAAACTGAGCTGCGCTCTGATGCTGATCAGACAAAGTGCATACCAATAGCAGTTGACCTGCCTCAGTCGACTTCCGAAGGTGCAGAAAATGATCATACTATATATTAAAACTTTTTATTTGATTGTTTATAGGAGTTATTCACAAATGCTCATGGGTTCACTATTGCCTAGAAATCATGTTTTGTTAAAAGAAAATTTTCAAAATTAGTATAATTGAAGTATTTTGAAGTTGGCATTGATACTACTCAACTCACACCTATTGCTTTAAAGCAACCGATTTTGGGGTGTATGCATTTGTGTGTATGCTCTAGCACGGTGAGAAGCACCGGATGCACACGCGAATTGTTTTAATATGCAGAAAATTTTCTCCTTTTTTGTCTCTCTCAAATCCTTTGTAAAATTTGAGTTCGTAAAGAAATCAACTCAGTAACGCACCATAATATCATTTAAGATGTTTAAGGTAGATTTTCAACATTAATGACAAATCTTTTTTTGCAGATATGACAGTCTGCTTCTGATCGCAGGTGGAATTGGGATAACTCCATTTCTGAGCATTTTGCAGGAAATTGCTTCAGCACAAAACAGCAGCAGAGATGTGGTCTCCCCACATGAATGCAGCTTATATTTGTTGTTAAGAAGTCTCAGGACATATATCTGTTGAACTCAATCTCATCTCTTCTCCAGAACCATTCAAATGAAAGACTGCATCTAAAACTGAAAATTTTTGTGACCCAAGAAGGGCAATCTAATCCAACAGTAAGAGAATTTCTAAGCGACTCATCTCAGCTTCAAACAGTACACTTCAGCACAAAATGTTCGAATCATGCAATATATGGACTCGAAAGTTTCCTTCGGATTGCTGCCTTGGCTGGATTCTGCTGCATTGTGTTTATTATTTCACTTATTTGTTTGAATCATTATCTTTGCTCCCAACCAAAAGAAGACCTCTAAAGCCTCGAAAGAAAAGACTCCATCTTGGGTTGTTGATCTGCTTCTCTTATCTTCCTTTCTCATAGCTTTAACATGCAGCAGTTTATTTGCAATAATTTTGAGAATGAGAAGGCTGAAGAATGAGAACATTCCACAAGTCTCCCAAAAGCCAGGCAAAGCCAAGGACACAGAAACAGGGAGCTCCCTTGAGGAACATGAAATTCATTTTGTAGGAAGGCCTGACTTTCATGGTACTTTTATGTATTCTTTTTTCCATGCCTTTACTTTATATTCTCAGGATTGAAAGTATGGATTCTAACAAGTGAATTGAACAGACATATTTGCAAAGTTTCCAAATGAAAGGGGTGGATCAGATGTTGAAGTCTTGGTCTGTGGACCTGGATCAATGAAAGAGCCAGTAGCATCAGTATGCCAGCAGAAATCTGTGGGTTTCCAGACGGGTGCTAAGAAAAAGAAGCCATGCTTCAGCTTCCACAGCCTCAGCTTCTCCCTCTAGTGCTCAATCACAACATATAATGCAAATGTAAGCAGACTTGTACTAGGGGTCATGGACGGATTTGGCTTAGGTGCGGTAAAAAAAAACACAATGACAGCATATCCGCTGTAGTTTTTTCAACGGTCTATCTAGATTGCCAGCTTATGCGATTGTCATTTAGGCTACCAAATACTGGAATTTTTATAAATAAATTTGGAGTAAATTATCCGATCAAATTTGTAAGAAAAATATCTTCAACCCTCAAGATGTGGGAAATTGGTAATAGTAATAATACCCATCATGCTCCATATAACTATAAAAATAATGCAAAATACATTACAAAATGATTAACAAACAATTAAAAAAATAAAAGAGTCGTGGAAGATAATATTAAATAAAGTTCACTTGTCAAAACTCTGCTGTCAAACTATCATTCACAAAAATTCTTTAGAGAAGAAAAAATTTTTGCATTCACACCGGAGGCCGGAGCATTGCAGCCTCTTCCGACCCACCACCGCCGGTGCTTGTGTCACCGCGGGCCAACTCCGACAACAAGTCCGCTGGCGCAGCGGCCAACTGTGCGCCCAGCAGCAGGGCCACCACCTCCTTCATGGTGGGCCTTCTTTGCGGTTCGGGGTGACAGCAATCCAGCCCAAGCTTGAGCACCATCTCCATCTCCTCCACCTCATACCGCCCCCTCATCGTCGGGTCCGCCGCCTCGACCACCTTCCCCTGTCCGTACAGCTCCGTCACCCACTCCATCAACACAACCTCCTCCGTCGCCGCCATGTCGATCGGTCTCCTCCCACACGCCACTTCTAGTATCACAACCCCAAAGCTATACACATCGCTTGCTGACGTGGGCGCCGCCACCCTAGCCAGCTCAGGCGCTAGGTAGCCTAAAGTACCGACCACACGTGTGGTGTTAGGGACTTCGCCGTGTTGGTAAAGCTTGGCGAGCCCGAAGTCTCCGAGCCGGCCTCGCATGTCGGAGTCCAGCAATATGTTGCTCGACTTAATGTCTCTGTGAACGACCACTTGGTCCCAGCCGTGGTGGAGATAGGTTAGGCCTTCGGCTACGTCGGCAAGGACTCTGCAGCGCTGTTGCCAGTCGAGTACTTTGGTGGGCTTGTCGAAGATCCGTTTGTTGAGGCTTCCGTTGGGCATGTAGTCGTAGACGAGCATGAGCTCGTTGCCCTTTCTGCACCATCCGCGCATTTGGACCAGGTTCTTGTGCTGCAGCCTGCCCATGCTTGATATCTCTGCCATGAACTCTCTCAGCCCCTGTTTCGAGTCGTGGCTCACGCATTTGACTGCGATTTCGGTTTTGTTTGGGAGAGTTCCTTTGAAGACTCTTCCGAATCCACCCGAGCCCAGAAGGTTCTGATTGGAGAACCCATCTGAGGCCTGGCTTAGCTCCTCGTAGGAAAATCTATGTGGCCAGTATTCCAGTTCCCAATCCTCGATCTCCTCTTCTTCATCTTTCAACTTGGTCGTTCGCCAATACAAGTAAAACCCAGATGCACAAATCATCACAAAAGCAACGCAACCAATGGCAATCCCAGCGATTTCCCCAGCTGACAACGAATTAGACGACGATACAGGCTCAAAAACCGGGAAATTTGTCGTGTTTATCTCCCTAGCAACCCCAACGTCGCTGAAGCTCCAAGCCAAAACCCTCTGTGTCTCTACCCACTCAGTCTTCGACGCCGAAAATCCAACGTACATCTCAGCCGAAACGTAATTAGCTATAACCGGATCCTTGAAACTAAGAGTAGGCGTAGAGGGGCGCGGCACACCAATCGGCGCTACAGTAACATTGATTTCGAAGCTCGTGCCATTGAAATCGATCCAAGCTCGTACATTCTGACCATTCCGCATCTGTACAGGGACGAAATCCCCCATCGAATTATTGTATCCGGCCGGCGCGGTCGTCGTCGATATGATATTATTGAGATTGACCCCGATGTGATTGCCATCTGGGTCATTGAACTCTGGGCTTCGACCCGTATCAAATTCAATCGCAAAAAGGGTCGCCACGGCAGGCACAGTAGCGTTCGTGAAGAGCCCGAAGTACTGGCTAGCAAGCGCACCGGGCGGAGAAGTAGTATTCGATAGCACAAAGGCGAGGCCGTGGCCGGGACTGGAAGAGGTCTCGGGCAATATCGAGAACACGAAGGAGGTTGAGAAGGAAGAGATCACGGTACCGGAGGAGTTTGAGGTGGGTTTGATCATGGTGAGCCTGGTTGGGTAGAAGGCTCGCCCGAAGGAGAACTGGTTGGAGTCGTTGGTGAGGCGGACGACGGAGGAGTCGAACCGGGCGTCGTTGATGAGTGTGACGTTGGTGGCATTGACCATCCCATTGAAGGAGTTGTAGAGGAAGTCCACAGCAAAGGCGGAGGGGGAGAAGAAGAGTTGGAGTATGATGATGGGCACGAGAGGTAGCATCTGTACAGGTTTTGGCGAACACAGAAATGGTCGGCGGGCGGCTGCGAGATTAGAGGCGGAGGTGCGGTGGGTGTAGAAGATTGGTCAAAGATCATTTGTATATCAAAACCTTCCGAAAGCGTTGTTCTAAGCCACCATTTGTGTGACTTTTATTACTTTAATTTGTTTTTATTTTGCAATCCTTTTTGATCTGGGTGCTTTACCCACCCAGAACGCGACAGGGCAGCAAAACGGGTGGCTTGACTAGGCTGTCCGAATCACTCCTGTGATCAGGGAGAGTGTTTCGGCCACCTGACTTTCAGTAGTCAAACCATTTTTGTGTCTAAAAATGTTATTTGCTCAATAGCTTTAAAGGGTGATAAAACCAGCTTTGAGAGTAGTGAACGTTTACCGCTTATGGATCGTCTATTCATTACGGCCAAACTGACATTATCACTAGAAGTCGGTTCGTAATTAGTTAAGGATTTTTATACCGATGTCAATTCTGTTCGGTTACTCGGTCTAAATATTTTTTTATCGGTTAATCAATAATGAGTAATTTTTTAGTAGAATGATGATTACGACAGTATTAACTAAGTTTTTTAGTAGACCATATTAGTTGGTGGATTCTAGGACCAATTTATTAGTAGAACATATGTATGGTTAACTCTTATAGCTTTAACATGCAGCAGTTTATTTGCAATAATTTTGAGAATGAGAACATTCCACAAGTCGCAGAAAAGCCAGGCAAAGCCATGGACACAGAAACAGGGAGCTCCCTTTTGGAACATGAAATTCATTTTGGAGGAAGGCCTGACTTTCATGGTACTTTTATGTATTCCTTTTTCCATGCCTTTATGTTCTCAGGATTAGAAGTATGGATTCTAACAAGTGAATTGAACAGATATTTTTGCAGAGTTTCCAAATGAAACGGGTGGATCAGATGTTGGAGTCTTGGTCTGTGGACCTGGATCAATGAAAGAGTCAGTAGCATCAGTTTGCCAGCAGAAATCTGTGGGTTTCCAGATGGGTGCTAAGAAAAGGAAGCCATGCTTCAGCTTCCACAGCTTCAGCTTCTCCCTCTAGTGCTCAATCACAACATATAATGCAAATGTAAGCAGACTTGTACTAGGGTTCATGGATGGATTTGGCTTAGGTGCCGTAAAAAAAAAACACGACGACAACATATTTGCTGTAGTTTTTTAAACGGTCTATCTAGATTGCCTGCTTATGCGATTGTCATTTAGGCTACCAAATACCGGAATTTGGGCAAGTACATTTTTAATCTAATACCTATTTTCTACTTGGAATGTCATCAAAGGACTTGGAACTCTTTCTAGAACATAAGAATCAGTGGGCGAATTTCTGTCACAGTAGCACTTATGATGGCCACTCTCCTGATGTGGATTTCTTACCCTTTGTTCTCTTATCTAAACTTCAAATTTTAGGATTACAAATAGCTTAAATACAATCATTTAGGTGAAATCTTTTCCTTTAGGAGGAAATAGTTGATGAGCTTCACAAGTCAATGAGTACAAGCAAGCCTAACCCTAAGATACTTAGGTACTGGTGGGATTGCATAAGAATCATAAGATCAATTAGTTGTTTTGCTTTGTTTATTTCCTTGTCATGTTTTGTCTATTATTAGGCTTAATAAGAACCGCCTATATGTGTGGTGTTAAAAGGGGGAGTTAGGTTACATTTTGTAAGTAGAAAGAAAGTTTAATTGAAAAGGGAAAAATTAGAATTTAGTATGTAGTTTTTTATGGGATTTCAGAATTAGGTTCTTAAGTTTTCATATGGTTTCAAAGAGATTGTTCCTTTCACAGTTTAACTTACCGCTTAATTAATTAACAACATGACCAGACTAATCAATTAATGCCGCGTGGCTCTCGTTTGAAACGTCATGCGTGCGAGTCACAATTACTTTAAATTATAGGTATACTTTAAATAAAAAATTTAAGAAAATAAAGTCTAGAGTTCGTTTGGCAAAAGTTTTTAAGGGTATTTTTTGTTTTTTTGGTTGTTATGTGACAAACCCTAAGTTGTTTTGTTAAAAAAAAAAAAAAAAGTGGGGGATGGCCAGCCAATTTTGTCACATGACACTTATAATTGGCAAATGGCGTGTCAAACTAAAACAAAATGGCATTAATTGATTGGTTTATTGTAGCATATTGTTAATTGATTTGACGATAAGTTGACGAATGAAACTACTTGATATCAAAGGAAAATCAAATGACTTATTAATTGTCGAATTTGAAAATCTAAAGAAAAAGTTGAAACTGCATAAAAAATCCAAAACACTAAATTTGATTTTTCCCATTAAAAATTTGAGGTTTCCTCTACCCCTAAAGGGAGATTTCTCTTCCTTGCATGCAATAGCTGGTAAAGATGGCTTATGAATGCATATATTAGTCATGTTTTAAGGGTTTTAAAAACTCAATTCATTGCAATTGTAGGTAGAGATATATCTACGTGTCTGCTCTTTAGCACCCTCTTAAAAAGGACGGATTTGGATCCCCTTATATTTTCTAAAATATGAGATTGTCATATTTTAAAATTTAGTCATCTATTTTATTTAACGGTTTAAATAAGTGCAGAAATTTGTGTTACCAAAACAAGTGAATTTACATATTAAAAACTAAAATTACTTGGTAACACACGAACTTCTATGTTTATTTAAACCGTTAGATGAAATTAATTACTAAATTTTTAAAATATAAGAATCTCATATTTTAGAAAATATGAGAAAATTCCAATCCCTCGAGTTCAAGCCCCTACAATCTTCATATTAGATGTAATCATTCAATTACCATAGGTGCCACACGACTCATTAGTCATTATTTTTTTCATAATTATTTTAGGAGAAAAAAGAAAAAAGAAAAAAGGAGTAATTATCATATTAAAGACATTTCAAAGGAAAATTGAAGTGAACTTGGCACCAACATGTGGATTAAAATATCATCTAATCAAGAGTGGTTTAAGACCATAAACATTCCACGGCCTCCACAATGGACTTATGGACCTTTTCATTTCCAGATTCTTCAGCTATTTCAAAATTGCTCCCCATGTGCCTACATTTCACCTTATTTCTCTTTTTCTTTTTCAACTGGATATGGTCAGAAAATATTAATTACAATAAGGTCAAACCAAATTAGTTGACCATGACAAGACAAAAATTTGTACGGACTTTGCCAAATCTTTTATAGAGTTTAAAATTGCGTTTAAAAATTTTAAAAGTATTTTTAACATTAAAAAAGAAAGAAAAAAATACTCATTTGATTAAAAAAAAATTAAAAACGTTTTAAAAAGTTTAAAAAGCTTAAAAGTAAAGTTTTTGCTTAGAAACTCTTTTTGACTTAAAAGTTCTATTTCTCAAATACAATTTCAAACAAGCTCTTGGTAGGACAGATTTTAATAAATATTTCTTTATTTTTATTAATATTATCAAAATATATATGTATTTATCATGAAGTCAAAAGTCAAAAACACATGACATTTTATATTTTTATAAATAAATTTGGAGTAAATTATCCATCAAATTTGTAAGAAAAATATCTTCAACACTCAAGATGTGGGAAATTGGTAATAGTAATAATACCCATCATGCTCCATATAACTATAAAAATAATGCAAAATACATTACAAAATGATTAACAAACAATTAAAAAAAAAAAAAGAGTCGTGGAAGATAATATTAAATAAAGTTGACTTGTCAAAACTCTGCTGTCAAACTATCATTCACAAAAATTCTTTAGAGAAAAAAAAAACTTTTGCATTCACACCGGAGGCCGGAGCATTGCAGCCTCTTCCGACCCACCACCGCCGGTGCTTGTGTCACCGCGGGCCAAATCCGACAACAAGTCCGCTGGCGCAGCGGCCACCTGCTCGCCCAGCAGCAGCGCCACCACCTCCTTCATGGTGGGCCTTCTTTGCGGTTCGGGGTGACAACAAGCCAGCCCAAGCTTGAGCACCATCTCCATCTCCTCCGCCTCATACTGCCCCCTCATCGTCGGGTCCGCCGCCTCGACCACCTTCCCCTGTCCGTACAGCTCCCTCACCCACTCCATCAACACAACCTTCTCCTCCGTCGCCGCCATGTCGATCGGTCTCCTCCCACACGCCACTTCTAGTATCACAACCCCAAAGCTATACACATCGCTTGCTGACGTGGGCGCCGCCACTCTAGCCAGCTCAGGCGCTAGGTAGCCTAAAGTACCGACCACACGTGTGGTGTTAGGGACTTCGCCGTGTTCGTAAAGCTTGGCGAGCCCGAAGTCTCCGAGCCGGCCTCGCATGTCGGAGTCTAGCAATATGTTGCTCGACTTAATGTCTCTGTGAACGACCACTTGGTCCCAGCCGTGGTGGAGATAGGTTAGGCCTTCGGCTACGTCGGCGAGGACTCTGCAGCGCTGTTGCCAGTCGAGTACTTTGGTGGGCTTGTCGAAGATCCGTTTGTTGAGGCTTCCGTTGGGCATGTAGTCGTAGACGAGCATGAGCTCGTTGCCCTTTCTGCACCATCCGCGCATTTGGACCAGGTTCTTGTGCTGCAGCCTGCCCATGCTTGATATCTCTGCCATGAACTCTCTCAGCCCCTGTTTCGAGTCGTGGCTCACGCATTTGACTGCGATTTCGGTTTTGTTTGGGAGAGTTCCTTTGAAGACTCTTCCGAATCCACCCGAGCCCAGAAGGTTCTGATTGGAGAACCCATCTGAGGCCTGGCTTAGCTCCTCGTAGGAAAATCTATGCGGCCAGTATTCCAATTCCCAATCCTCGATCTCCTCTTCTTCATCTTTCAACTTGGTCTTTCGCCAATACAAGTAAAACCCAGATGCACAAATCATCACAAAAGCAACGCAACCAATGGCAATCCCAGCGATTTTCCCAGCTGACAACGAATTAGACGACGATACAGGCTCAAAAACCGGGAAATTCGTCGTGTTTATCTCCCTAGCAGCCCCAACCCCAACGTCGCTGAAGCTCCAAGCCAAAACCCTCTGTGCCTCAACCCACTCAGTCTTCGACGCCGAAAATCCAACGTACATCTCAGCCGAAACGTAATTAGCTATAACCGGATCCTTGAAACTAAGAGTAGGCGTAGACGGGCGCTGCACACCAATCGGCGCTACAGTAACATTGATTTCGGAGCTCGTACCATTGAAATCGATCCAAGCTCGTACATTCTGACCATTCCGCATCTGTACAGGGACGAAATCCCCCATCGAATTATTGTATCCGGCCGGCGCGGTCGTCGCCGATATGATACTATTGAGATCGACCCCGATGTGATTGTCATCTGGGTCATTGAACTCTGGGTTTCGACCCGTATCAAATTCAATCGCAAAAAGGGGCGCCACGGCAGGCACAGTAGCGTTCGTGAAGAGCCCGAAGTACTGGCTAGCAAGCGCACCGGGCGGAGAAGTAGTATTCGATAGCACAAAGGCGAGGCCGAAGCCGGGACTGGAAGAGATCTCGGGCAATATCGAGAACACGAAGGAGGTTGAGAAGGAAGAGATCACGGTACCGGAGGAGTTTGAGGCGGGTTTGATCATGGTGAGCCTGGTTGGGTAGAAGGCTCGCCCGAAGGAGAACTGGTTGGAGTCGTTGGTGAGGCGGACGACGGAGGAGTCGAACCGGGCGTCGTTGATGAGTGTGACGTTGGTGGCATTGACCATCCCATTGAAGGAGTTGTAGAGGAAGTCCACAGCAAAGGCGGAGGGGGAGAAGAAGAGTTGGAGTATGATGATGGGCACGAGAGGTAGCATCCGTACAGATTTTGGTGAACACAGAAATGGTCGGCGGGCGGCTGCGAGATTAGAGGCGGAGGTGCGGTTGGTGTAGAAGATTGGTCAAAGATCATTTGTATATCAAAACCTTCCGAAAGCGTTGTTCTAAGCTACCATTTGTTTGACTATTATTACTTTAATTTGTTTTTATTTTGCAATTCTTTTTGATCTGGGTGCTTTACCCACCCAGAACGCGACAGGGCAGCAAAACGGGTGGCTTGACTAGGCTGTCCGAATCACTCCTGTGATCAGAGATAGTGTTTCGGCCACCTGATTTTCAGTAGTCAAACCATTTTTGTGTCTAAAAATGTTATTTGCTCAATAGCTTTAAAGGGTGATAAAACCAGCTTTTAGAGTAGGAAATGTCAGATTAACCGTTTACCGCTTATGAATCGTCTATTTATTACGACCGAACTGACAGTACCACCAGAAGTTAATTTGTAATTTGTTAAGGATTTTTATACCGACGTTAGTTCGGTTCGGTTACTCGGTGTAAATATTTTTTTGTCAGTTAATCGGTAATAAGTATTTTGTTTAGTAGAATGATGATTACGACAGCATTAGCTAAGTTTTTTAGTAGAACCTATTAGTTTGTGGATTTTATGACCAATTTATTAGTAGAACATATGTATGGTTAACTCTTATTGTGTTAATTAATGGATCCATTTAAAATTTGTTTGGTTTAATGAGCTCTTTTAGGCCAAAAATAATAATTTGGGCCTTCAAAACAATCAATTTTAACCCAATTAAAAAAGTTCACAGTTAACCGATTAACTAAACCGATTTTAACAAAATATCCGTTTAACTAAACTTTTCGAAATAAATCTTTATTGAAATGTAATTGGTTAATCAAATGATTTAATTGACAATTTTGGTTAACCGAACTGAGAATGGCTCTACCAAACCAAACTAATACACACCCCTATTTGAGAGTGTCAAACTATCCCATGATTCGACTACCTCCAACTTAGTCTTTGAATGGGTTGAATTATCTATGCCGTCGAAGGACTTTTATAGGTGGGTCTTTGTGTTTGAAAATGAACCTATACCAATTAATCAAACCAATGCGTGGAATTCATATTTGAATGCGACCCAGGCACAGGTTAGACTATTGAATGTATGCCAAACCATCACTGGGGATCTGTTGTTCTTCAAGGAAGAACAAGTTATGCTCTCACTTCAACTTCCTTCCAAGCTAGTTGGCTGCTGACCCATTAGATCCTCTGGCTTTTCCTACAATTCGTGATTAAAAATCAGAGAAAAAAATATATATACATTAGAAATGAGTTGTTAAAGAATTTGTAGTATATTACAAAAATGTGGTTGAGAGTGGGCAATCATGTAACTCTTCAAGTTTGAATGGGGACCTTTTTGTTGGACCAATGGCTGATTAAGCTTTGATGGGCCATCTAACCGTGTGGGCTGTAAAGAGCCCAGTAACTCAGGTTGGTCGTGAGAGTTGAACCTTTCAACACCATATCTCCTTGTGAAAAGCAACAAAAATCTCATAAACAACAAAAATCTGAGACTTTTTCTAAAATCAGATGTTGATTTGCACCAATTCAAGCAGATCTACCAGTTCTAGAAAATATCTACCAATTCTAGAAAATACATATGTCGATTTGCAAAAAAAAAAAAAAAAAAAGCATCCAACATGAATAAGACCATATCTATATAAACTTATCTTTAATGGTGGTGATTTAATGGTCCAAAATTTTTTTTAATTAGTCAAGACATGTAGTAGGGCGTGAGTTTGAATATTCGCAATGGCGAATTTTCACATATGTTTTATTAGTATTAGCCTTTTTAGATTTTTATTGATGTTCTGGTAGGATTAGGTCAAGCTATGGGTCAATTGGATTTGAGAGAGCGCCTGCGGTTCCCATCTGTCCGTCTAGGCCCCTCCTGTGCGGCTTTCAGCGGGTAAGTACTACTATGGTCACGCTCTCCTTGGCCTACCTTTACAATTAGAAAAAAAAAAATATATATATATATATATATATATATACTGGTAAATAGAACTGTTGATTTTTTGTTTAGGATGATCAGGGATGGGAAGAGATAGGAGAGTGCTAAGTGGAATTATTATTTCTTTCTTTATTTATTTATATCTATTTCTTTCTCTTTCATCAAAGAGAGAGTATATGATTGCAAAATTAAATAAAAATAAAGGGGCTAAAAAAAAACACCCTAATCTTATCCCTATCAAATGCTGTATGGGGTGCTGTTTTACTTAGATACATAACTTAAGTGTTTATGTTCATGTTATTCTCTAAAATATATATTTTAGGATTTAACCTTCAAAATAAAATAAAATTAAGATAGGATTAAATTTTATTTTTTTAATTTTTAAAAAAAACCCAATTCATAATTTAGTTCCGTCCCCGTCCATCTCTTTTTTCTCTCATTTACATATTCCAACAATTCTCTTTCATCTCCCCTCTCTCGAATGATAAAAAAAATAGTATTTAATTCATAGAGGAAAAAAATAAGAGAATCTATTATAAAGTATTTTTTTTTATAAGAAATTAAAAAGTAATTTTATTTCTTAAATCCAAGAAAAATTGTTAAAAAGTTAGTGCCCAGTGGTCTTAGTCCTTCCTGAAGCATCTCAGCAGTT